>NC_134406.1:249219701-249519701 GCF_038048845.1 Mixophyes fleayi
GATCACACTCAATATTCATAGCTGCACAGACAATGGCAGGCTGCATCCCAACATATAGAAAGGTGAATATAGAAGACACTGTACAGCTGTGACATACAGTCAATGTACATATGTTTAGTTATGTGCGATCTGCTCAGATATCCAATTAATGTGCAGCAGTGTGAAAATGACAGGTACGCTTTAATGTCAATAATCATGTCAGTCATTCTATGTTTATCTTATTATATTAATATGCACAGTATAAAATATAAAATCATTGAAGGCAAGTTAGAAATAACTTGCAGGGAGAAATAAAATATCAGAAATGCAAAATGTGTGTGTTTTATAAATAAACATTAATAGAAAAGCTTGCTTTTTTCCTGATTGTTTTAAAAACTTTAACTTTCAAAACCATAGTGACCCTTTAACAGCAAACATTGCAGTAATGGGCCTTATATTCTGCCTAATAACCATGTCTCCTGTGAAGGTATTTGCAGTGGAAAAATCTAAACAAATCATGCAAGAAAAGGTAAAGAGGAAACTATTTGGTTATATATTCATTTATTTATTTTATTATTTTCTAGCACATACTTACATTGCTTGTAAATGTCATTAACGTCATTAAAATCGTTGATATCAGCCAATAATACAGTTGTTTTCACGACTGAAATAGACACACAAAATAGTTGTTTTTAAATGTATTCTTCCCACAGTCTATGTGACATACAACTTTTAGTAGCCAGGACCAGCAAAGTGAATTGAAGATATCGAATACATGGTTTTGGCCTCTGGATAAAGCGTATTTCTCATGAACAAGTGTTGCAGCTTTTTTTTTCCCTGGCCAATGAAAAAGAACTTACACTGTAGAAAGTCTTTGGAGCCATACATTACCTGATAACAGAGGACAATAGTGTTCAGTCACATACAGAAGCAGATATCTTGTATGCGTTCATATATCATATGATATGGGGTGCATATATTGCCCAATGTATATTCTGGCCAAAATCGGTCACTAGGTTTGTTATTAATAAGGCTTAGCCACCAGACCTGGGCAGTTTAGATGGTTGTATCACATTGGAATTATGTGGGGCTTGTTAGTATGGTTGGAAGATGCACTGAACAACATGCTCAATACTGAGTCTATCGATTGTGATTTTAGGGTCACACACATTGCTTAGGATACCAAAGCATGTATAGCCAGTGGTGTAATGTGGTGTAATGTGGTGTCATGATATCTGGAGCAAGTGCATGGTCCCCCCCCCCCCCAGTACTGAAGTGTGCCAGGTGAGGGGGTATCTAGTTTAGTCTCAATGGGAGAAAATAACAGACTTCCACCAAACCACCTTTAAAATGATCCCCTGTTCAAAGTGTTTAGATCACTTTTATCTATCGCTTTCACGTTTGTTCAATGACAGAGAAAAAAACAAAAACAAGCGAACGTACTTAAGGAGGTTCTGCTCTACTGAAATCACCTGAATTATAACCCCCACCTTCCTGCTACTGGATCATACTGCTTAGACTAGGGCATTTTTAAATTTACTGCAAAACACACTGTAAAGATCAGAGAAGAGAACATATTACCAAATAATTACCAATGTAATGTGCCATAATACAGGCTATTTAACATTGCATTAAAAAAAAAAGCTTAATTTACTGTACATAATGAAATGCAACATTATCCGTTTATTGCTGTAAAAACTGTATACTAAAAAAAATATGTAAAATTGAAAGCAGCCACTTGTTGTGTACATAAATGTGGCTTCTCATTTATAAATAAGCTGGAAATGTGTAGCAGCCAGAAACAGGTATCATTCAACGGTATCAGCAAACTAGCCACATGTATAACTGTGGTACAACAGTTTCTTTTATGGTCTTATTCGGTCTACTGTGCAGGGTTTTTTTTTTAAAAAATAAATAAATCTCCAATTGTGTCTGAACTGACAGAATACACACTGATTTGTTCAAAGAGCGCTGTCCTTGTTACTACGTAATGAAATCCCCCTCAGCAATATTTGCATCCACGTCAAGCTGCAAATGCAAAAGTTACAACAGCCATAAAACTTGTGGACAAAATACTTGCACATAGCCAAAGTATCGAATTCAATACTGATGTTTGTCATCCTTCTACATTTAATATTCTAGAACACTACCCACACGTCTGTGCAGCCCTGGTTATATCCTGCACTGCCAGCTCCTTAATTACATGTTGGCACCTAGTGTTTTGGAAACAAGCTGCCGTACATTAGAAAGTGCACATAAAACAAAACATATAAATAACAAAATATTATTACAAAGAGAGAATTTAATGGGCCAGACTGACAAAGAGCATTAAATGGCTCTATCTAGGACATAGACACAATTCAATCTGAGAGGGGCGATTGGAAAATTGCTTCTCTGAAACGATAAAATCGGGGCTACTGAGGTTAGTGATGAACTGAGAGTAAATCTTTGTACATTTCTATGGTTAGAGCACTTAAGTGGCCCTTACAGCAGCCATCACAGCCTGTGACAGGGTCCTAGAGCTGATGCTCTATCCCACTTACACACTGGGAGTCTGGGCAAACACACAAAACTTGTGGTTCCTTTTGTTTAGACAATGACACTGGCTATTCAAAACACAGTTTATGGGCAGATTTAGGCTTTGCTGCTCCATATATTTCAAAACTGATTGGAGGACAATGCAAAATTACACATAACCTGAAAAGGAGACGGCCGGGTCCTGCTACAAAGGCCCAAAAGCCTAGGACAGTGCTGCAGAGGCCGAACGCTAATCACATTACACATAATTGCTTATTAAGTTTCTTACTTTTCACATTAACAATTAAATATGTACCATATTATAGATATATATTAAAAACATGAAGGGGCTCAGTTTGAGATGAATTATCTCTATGTACTTAGATGCACAGGATTTGGAAACAAAGGCAGTAGGGAAGATGGGGCACAATTAAATAAGTGTAAATAAGTGTTTGGAGGCAAATGACAAATATCAGAGACTATAAAAAAACAACAACAAAAAAAAACAAGTTCATATCCTAGAGCCTGGCAGGAGTTAAATATGGGACAAGGCAGCACCCACCTAACGGGGCACTCAAATTGTTAGATATGGCCCAGACGGCAATATTCAATTAACAACAGATTTGGTGAAAGGGGAGAAAGACAGATTAAGTGATGCTTCTTAAGAAAACAAGGTATCCGACTACCAGGGGTACCTGGATAAGATATTATTATTATTGTAGATTTATAAGGCGCCACAGTGTTCCACAGCGCCGTGCGGTAGGGAAGACAAGGACACACATAAAACAAGGACATACAAGGAACACAAAATAAATGCAGACATGAAAACAAAGTGTATGACGGACCCTGCTCATTACAGAGCTTACATTCTAAGTGGAAGAGGGCACAGCTGAAACAAGAGGAGAGACTGTGGTTCAGATAAGATACCTACAAAGGAGAGTATGTCACATGATGAACATTTAAAGCAAAAAAAAAAAACAATCCACATACCATTGCCATAATCACATCCTGCTGCCTTAAGGATCTCTCCCATGTTCAGCAAAGCCTGGTTACAATAGGCAGATAAGGGTTGATTACATGGTCATTGTTTATATTATATACTTGTCCTTTTATGAAAAGTATAAATAAAAAAAATAACAAATAGCATACTGCTAAAAAGGGGGTTAGTTGGGGAGGGGAGATACAAGTGTATATTAAAGATTCACATGAAGGGAGGTGCCTTTGAAATAGAGGATATTATAGATATGGCTTTCTCTAAATAGCCACAGGGGGCAGACCTGCCCAAATATATCCCCCCCCCCCTATAGTGGGGAGAATATCTTCTCCATGGCTGCAAGTTGCCAAACTTAGTTTTCAAGTTCCCAGTTGAAAGGTGAGAGAGGGTTCTTCAAGTTTCTGGCTAGCACACGTTTAGTGGCTGTTTGGACATGAGAAACAAGTTTTTTTAGAATATTTACTAAGGTTCTGCGATTATCGGGCAGGACCACCGGATATGAAACTGAGTTTCCCCACAGCCACAGATCCGCCAACATCTGAGATTGGAGCGAAAATACATCATAAAATGAAAGTGCAAGAATCAAGTGTGTAAGCTGAGCATGACTGGGGACATTTATGTCCTAGTATGTGGGAAAACTGAAGTAACCCACAGCAACCAATCAGATTCTAGCTCTCATATTGTAGTGAAAGATAGAAAATGAAGAAAAACATCTCATTGGTTGTTATGGGCCGTTGGAGTATAACAACAGCTAGAGGCTGAGTATTAATTGCATGTGAAAGAAACTGACAATGTTAGTCTGTATGTGACCCCTGTACCGTAGGCTCTATTATGGATGACAGGGAAGTGGATATAAAACCCTTCAGCTCCACTGGCCTCCTCCAGGGAAGATATGGGGCTGTGTATGTTAGTACAGTGGTCATAGTGACCATGAATGACTGTATGTACGGTCAGCAGGCAGGAATGGTTAAGCTTCCCTCTTCTTCTCTAGACCAACCCACAGAATGAGTATTTAAAAGTCATGGGGGGGGGGAAAAAAAAAAAGTGTTATTTTACCTGCTTTGCCTCATTCTTAACCCCGCCAGGCACTAGCTGTCCACTGGTAGGATCCATGCCAAGCTGCCCAGATACGTACATGGTCTTATCCACCACCACTGCTTGACTGGAATACAGAACGGACAGCAAACACTTTTATGTTTTACAAAATATAATGCTTATTGTCTACTGTATTGGTAGACCTTGCTGTGATAAACAGTACATCATGGAGTGCTGATCAGTATTGTAAAAAATAAATACATTTCTATGGTCAGTTATATTTAATTAAAAATAATTCCTTATCCAAAACCCAAACCCCTAACCTACTTCCCCCAGACATATGCTTAAATATTATACATTGTACTTAATGTTATCTATATTATAATGCTCTAAAAACTCAATCAATATAAAATTGCTTAAGTTAAGTCATATTTAATCCAGACATTTGTGAAAACCAGAAAGAAAAACATGGAAAGAAAATAAATGCTGCGGCTAATCAAGTGTGTCATGTAGACAGGCAAAATCAGAGTATCTCCTTATTCGGTCACTGTGAGGAGCACTGCTAACCAATTTAATGTGGATAACAATGCCAGAGCCAGGGTAGGGACACACAGGGTTAATTTTTAAATATAAATTTAGTACAAATAGCAGGAAAAACAACCCTTTTTCTAGAAAATCTGTAATACAGTTCTAGGCTTCTATGATGAATGGAAGAGACAAAACCCTGCGCTTCTCATCTGAATATGTCTCCAAATCCAGATATCTTCCACAATACAAGAAGCTTTTCCCTGAATGAAATTCATTCTTATTGCAACAAAAGGTATTTTTTATTGAAAGTGTCCTCTTAGAGAGATCCTGTCTCGATCTAGGTGCAACTTTTTATTTTTACATAGTGTCTACTGCACTATTTAGGTATTACAAAAAAAATCCCCCCCAAAATACAAAAACAGCTTAATAGAGTCTACCCGCAGAACTGTACTTCACAGGCCACAAGAGGGGGAGAAGAGGTGCAGAGCTGGTAATGTTGACACACATAAAACACACAGTCTTCAATATAATGAGAAAAGTATAATTATTACACCATAACCAAATCACAAACAAAGGGATAGACAATATTCTTAGCCAGAAAGTCCATCGCCCATTTTACACAGGAAAGCTTAAGAAAGACAGTGTTTGTGATTACCAGCAGTGAGGTCCAGTGGCTGTCATCCTGCGGCCTTCCAAGCATTGTAGAGACAGAGGAGCTGCAATATAGGACGGTGGTGCCCAAGAGTATATATAGGGATCATCATCATCTAATTATATAGCGCCACTAATTCTGCAGCTCTGTACAGAGAACTCACATCAGTCCCTGTCCCATTGGAGCTTACAGTCTATATCCCCTAACATACACACAGACAGACCGAGAGAGACTAAGGACAATTTAATAGCAGCCAATTAACCTACTAGTATGTTTTGGAGTGTGGGAGGAAACCAGAGCACCAGGAGGAAACCCACGCAAACACAGGGAGAACATACAAACTCCACACAGATAAGGCCATGGTCAGGAATCAAACTCATGACCCCAGTGCTGTGAGGCAGAAGTGCTAACCACTAGCCACCATGCTGCCCACAAGGGATAATGCTCAAACATACTCCCTGTACTTAAACAAAGGGCAAACAGTTTTTATAAAGGGAGGGAGAATAGAAAAAACAAACCTTCAATGTTACATGTTCACTTTAAGAATTGAAAATCAATACATTTTTCATCAGGGGTAATAAAATGATGCAATATCACACAGGTTCTGCAGCGGTTAATGTACTACAAGATCCAGCATGCCCTGCCAACTCTTGATTTGCAAATGATATCTAGAACCGTAAGATGTAAGTTAGGGCAGCCTACTGTCAGAATAAACTGTTCCTACAGTTTTACTCTTGTAAGAATTACTGCAGTGAGAATGAGAACAGGTTTAGTTCAGCGTGTCAGCCCAGCACTGGGGCAGAGGGGATGGCGGTGGGGGATGCCGGATGGCTGAAGTCTGATTGGACAGTACAGGACAACTCCCAGTCTATTTTGTTTTACTTATTTAGAGAAGGGTCAAAGGTCTTCATGCCATCAGCTGCAGGTCACAGGCTCTAGCATTGGTCCATCAAATCATACACTGGAATGCTATCCCTTACATGTAGTACTTATATTACTTGTGTTATGTTACATACTACTTATATATCATATTCGTATTATCTAACAACATATTATATAGAATATAGCATTTACTTCAGTCCCTGCCCCAGTGGAATTAGTCGAAATTCTCCACCAGTATATTTTTTGGGACTGGGAGGACACTAGAGCAGGCCTGGCTAACCTGTGGCTGTCCAGGTGCTGTGAAACTACAAGTCCCAGCATGCCCTGCCAGCTGCTACCTAATGGCAAAGCATGCTGGAACTTGTAGTTTGGCCAGGCCTACACTCAAGGAACATACAATCTCCTCACATTCAGTGACCTGGTTGGAATCGATTCCAAGTCCTAATGCTGAGACAGCCATGCCAATCACTATATCACAACTGCAAATCAATGGTCTGCTTAAAAATACTGCCATCGAATCGCTTTCTTTATAAAGCAGAATTACTTTGTCAAAAGCTGCGTTGTGATCTCAGACACAATGTTAAATGACTGTTTGTAACTTTGTTTGATATTAAGCAAGAGACACTTAATGTCCAGTGCACAAAGCACAGCAGATAAGTTTCAGAGTAAAACACCTTGAAAACAGGTTTTGCAATTACCAATATAAAGCACTGCAAAAAATAGAGTTACTTCCAGACAGAAAGGTGTTTTTTTTGGCTTTTTTTTAGAATATTATTTACAATGAATGAAGACCGTGTTTTAAGAATGTATTAGGAACATATTTAAAGTGCTTCAAATACACTAAATACAAACAAAACAAGAAAAGAACTGTCTGGCTTTACCATAGTAGTTGTCCTACCGAAAAATACCTAAGCAGTCAAGTTTAAAAGGTCCTTAGAAGACAAGATACTTTTACCCCATTAAAAACAAAAAGCTAATAATTTTTACAAAAACTATAAATGGAATTAGATGTTCCTTCTCAATTACCAATAACTGCAGAATGTCTACTAATGTTATACAATACTGTACAGCCAGACAAGATACACAAAGCACTCAAAGTACCAAAATATAATCTTAACAGTTTCCACAGTGCCAAGCATGGTTTACCCCTGACAGAGGCAAGAAACGTCCATACCTGTAGACATCCCTCCGAACAGGGGCATTTGGTGTATAAATAATGCGTCTCAGTCTATCAGACATGTTCTGCCTCGATATTCTCAGTCTATGGTTCCAGCACAAGATTTATTTAACCTTTGAGTCTTATTGACTCACTGACTCAGCCACAGTCAGAGCATCATTGATCTGTCTCTGTTCCGATCACTACTGTAAAGCATAGTATCTCTATAGATCACTGTAGGTTTTTGTTTCCGATTTGCTTAAAATAATGGAACTGTGCCTTTGGCTATTCTAATTGTTTCATGTAGTTTACCAAACAGCCATATATCAAGAAATGTAATATTGTTAAATTAAATTCATATCAATTTTCTGTTTCACAAGATTTATTTGTTTATACAGGGACTGTGTCCTTTATTTACTAGTAGTGTTTTTCAAGAAAAAATTACATATTTTAAAACGCATTCTACACAATTTTGATGCTTTTTAAAGGTGTTTGGACCAGATCATCAATTTATAATTAGTTTTCCTATCCTGTTCCTTTGTCTGTCCCCGGTTCTGAAGTGGGCAGGTACAGAACAACCTGTAACCAATCAGATCAAAGGAATGATAAAAGCAGCTCAGAGTATTTCACTAGATGAGTGTGCCGATCTTATAGCAGTTATAATGGCACAAATGTGCAACTGATGTAATGACCGCATGTGACAGGGGTCAGTGTTATCACTTTTTGCTGTCTGAGGTCTTGAAATGACACCAACATCGTCCCTTATACATGATAATGTAAACTACAACACACAGCTATTGTCACATTAGCAATTATTAGATCTCTCAACCAACAGGAACATATTAATTTAGGAAAATGCATAATAGCCATAAATACACCCCTTTCTGCAGGGCTTTAGCTTGTTGTTACCCCAGAGCAATAGGCTATCCATCATCTGCTGTAATATAATTTACAGTTGGGAGTGCATTATAATTTATCCCTTCTCTCATTTATAAATTGTTGATTACGTCCTTTAGGATAAAATGACAACTGCCTAATTGTGTGTTTTGCTTTGCTTTGCTTTGCCTTTTTGTGGCTCAGCACAATTTACAAAAAAGGTTGAACTTGAAGGTTCCTTTATAAACCTTGCTAACTGTGTAACTGTATAAACATTAACATTCAGAGAGCACAAGCTATAATAAGCTACAATCAAGAGAACAAATTGTATCTCAAGAATTCCAAATATGTAAGTATCAAAATATTTGAAATATAGCTGGTTACACATGGCAGTTAGTATAAAGTAAAGAGCCAAACATCATACCTGTAAACTCCTTTGAGAACAGGCGCTCTAGGTGTATAGATAATGCGTCGTAGTGTAAATGCCATGATCCACTGAAAATCATTCGGCTGTGAATCCAGAATCTGTGATTCAAACAGCAGATGTAACCTTTGATTTTTATTGACCTAAGGAGTCACCCAAGTTGTGATCACAAATCTTACTGGTTCTGGCTGACCAATAAAAATAACAAAACTTTGGAAGTGTTTATGATAAACACAGTTGTAACCTCCTGATTTCCTGAGTGCTGAAAGGACAATTGTATAATCTGAGGCTAATTACGATTAACCATTTACAACCTCTATTAATGTTCCAGGAATATTTCACTGAATGTTGACTTTGAACAAGCAACAAGTTTTTAATATGCCTTTTATCAACTATGAGCTTGTAGACCCAAGAGGGTTTGTGCAGATCTTCTGATGATTTTTTTTTTTTTTTTATTAATACTGAACTGAAAACAAGACAGAATATGTCACAACCTATGTGTTGTAGTCTGTGTAAGCCACCCCTCGCTTAGGTTTACTATGAGTCTTCTTTACCTCAGTCTCCATTATTGTCAATGTAAATCTTTTAGTAAATCTTTTTAGAGGGAATTCAATTCTATGTGTTAAGCTACACTAATTTCCAGGTATTACAATACCCGATCACAGATTTTCCTGCACACCTGTATGGGATAAACAAAAACAATCTGTGATATTACATCGCCGCAGTGAGCTGCGCGGGGAATTTCCCCCCCATAACAGAGGTGGGACCAGCGAGTTGTGGTGCCCGATGCAGGGAAGCGGGGAGGAGGTAACCAGGGCCCACAGTTCACTAGTTCCTCATACAGTGGGCCCCACTATCTCCATGGGCCCCAGGGGCATTACACCTGCTGCACCAATGGTAGTTCCGCCACAGCCCCATAATAATGCTTTATCTACAGTGCAGTTTCCTGATACTCCGACTAATCCCTTTAGTATAGCATGATTACGGTACGCACGACCTAAAGGGGTGCATAAGGGGAAAATTATATAGACAAACAGACTCAAACCTACAATCTATTTTGCACGCAGCGGCAAGATTGATTTTCCTTGCAAATCATTATTCCTCTGCTGAGTCACTCTGTCAGTCTCTACATTGGTTGTCTGTATTTTACCGAATACAATGTAAAATACTTTTAGTAACCTACAAGGTCATCAACAAAGCTGCACCAACATACATCTCCTCTCTTGTCTCAAAATATCTCCCAACTCGGCAACTCTGTTCTGCACAAGATCTGCGTCTCTCATCACATCCTCCCATTCCCGGTTACAGGACTTTTCTCGGGCTGCACCCACTCTATGGAATTCTCTTCCTCGCATAATAAGACTTTCCTCTGGTCTACAAACTTTCAAGCGTTCTCTGAAAACCCACCTCTTCAGACAAGCTTATAATATTCCTCAACTACCATCTTAACATCACTACATTACCCTATTACCACCTGTTACACAATTTTACCCAAGACAACTACCCCCAGACCAACATTGCTGTGCGACGGGATCATTTAGCTTATGAGTAACTTTTACATTTGCAGTCTGGCTGGGCTGAAATGCAAAATGTAGACTTAACCTCGTGTATCAAACTCCCATTGTCCCATAGATTGTAAGCTTGCGAGCAGGGCCTTCTCACCTCTGTCTGTTTTACCCAGTTTGTTTATTAGTTTACTGTGTTTGTCTCCAATTGTAAGGCGCTACGGAATATGTTGGCGCTATATAAATAGATGAGGACGATGACGACAAAACACACTTAATGTTTCTTGTCTCTTGGGGGATAAGTTATTTTTATCTGTGTTTATCTGGGGTTTAAGTTCCATTGAGCATGTGCAAACCTGCTCACACATGCGCACAATGATGGAGACTTGCTGCTACCACAGCAATATTATTTGTACAGATTCTGGCCAACTGTGACATCCATATAAAACCCTCTTCTTATACTTTTATAAATGTGTATATGGTGCTCTATTTCACCTCTTTGCAGCTAATTGCCAAGCTATGAAAGAGGTGCTGCTTGATCTGGGCCAGCAGTGAGTGACAGGCTTGCAGAAATTGATTCATACAAAAGGGCTTGGGCACCAATATCCCAGTGGCTTAACTCAATGGGTTTTCAGCTGATGTGGTGCGGCTTAATCCAAGTTTAATGAAGTGAGTTGCAGAAGAATGGATTGGACAATGCAGTTTACACACACATATATATTTGAAGAGGACAGTTTTGGGGGTCAGTGGTCCTTTAATAAAATAAAAATAGTTTGTGAACCCTTCTGAATTATTTATATTTCTGCAGCATTTTGAACTAAAAGTCACAGATCCTAATACAAGTCCTGGTAGCACAGTAGTTAGCATTACTGTCTCACAGCTGTGGTTATTGGTTATAAATTAACAAGGGCCCTATCTGTGTGAAGTTTGTATGTTCTCATGTTTGCGTGTTGCTATATAAATAAACAAACGATATAAAGATTATCTAATCTGATGAATGAGCAGCCTTGGAAAGCCATGGACATTTGACAAGGTATTTAGAGCACATCATCACTAATATTTGTAGAATTTATAGAAAAATGTCTTTCCCCAAACCAATTACAGCCTTGTTGTGTGTCACAGATGGAATGAAACACAGTGTGAGCCCCAAGCACTTGCCCCTATCCTGGTTGCAGTTCTAACAAAAAAACCAAACACACTTATCTGCCCATATTGGACAGATTCCATGTCAGGTGTTACAAAAATACTGTTGGTTTCTTTATAACACACACAGTGTTGTTAAACAAATAGGTACGATTTGGGGGCAACACACAGAAAAATTATTAAAACTTATGTTGGAATATGACCTGCCCAAGAAGTGATTAAAAAAAAAAAAAAGAGAGAGTTCAGCAGATGGGTGAAAAAGCCTCAGCAGCTAAAGTGTCACAGCAATTGAACTGACACGTATATTTTAATATATAGGATGAGGTAAACCGAGAACAATCATAGATTGGAATTATAAACTAGTATAATAACAGAACAGAGGAAATCTATGTACAGTTAAAGAAGCGATCGGGAAAGGCCGCTTGGTTTAGAAAACTGGTATTTGTTAATTGGTCTGGTTGCAAACCACCTATTTTAGCAATGAGTTGCAGGCTTGTACTCTGCAAATGTACAATAATGCTACGATAGCGCGCACCATGCAAAGTGTTACCTGTATGGTCCAATTGCAGCTGGAGCCTTAGCACTGCAAATAATCCTTCTGACGATAGAAGCCATGGCTGCTACACTTGAACTCTGCTTCCAACTGACGTGCACCCTGCTGCTCTATCTGCACTATATCCACAGCTTGCACATGGTCGGTGCGCATGCGCAGCAGATTGATAGGAAGCTGCAGTCAGGAAGATCCAGGCAAACGTTCCAATGACGTCATACCACCTCCACATGCACCAATCAGATTATCAGATGGAGTTGCAGAAAGAGGCTTGGTACGCACGGCGCGTCGCCCATGTGAGAAGTATATGGTCCTGGTTAATGCTGGCAGAATGCTGAGTGACTGAGCAGGAGCGACACTACCAAACTCACAACTGGTATGTTACACTTATATATGTTGTTACATGGTCTCTTAATGCACAGATGATATTGTCTATGCTTATTAATGCCTAGTGTGTATAAAGAAAATAGCATAGATGTTCACTGACATTGGTGTAAAATATATATTGTGATCACTTGGTCCTAACCAACTCACCTTCTTTATTATCCGCCTCCTCCTCTTTGCTTAGAAACTGTCCCTGACTTTGTCAGATGTGCATACCTTTATGGGAGAACTCCTAAAGGTATTGGAAATATGGATCCCATATTTACAATACAATCTCTGTTGTATAGTTTATATTTTGGTGCCATCTGAAGCATGTGTCTGTGTTAATAAGAAACAATGTTTTCATTTGATCTTAGATGTCACTTTTTGAAAGTTTGAAATGTTTATTATAATGCTAAATTCTGATGTGCTAACGATATTTCCCTAGTGATATTGACTCTTGACTTAGGTTGTTCTCCAGGTGAATGGTGAGGGATTCAGTGACATAGTTGAGATATTTTATAATGAAATTGGAATATCCTTATGTAGTAATCTACTGTGATGCTTTACTTGGAAAAGGTTATGTTGACCATATCTATTAAGAAAACAGGAGGCTGGTTTATCTTTGCAAATTATGTAACTCAAGTGGTTCTGGGTAAGTGTTTAGGCTTGATATTGTCCTCTGGTAATGAGCCACCTAAGACCTGCCACCTCTTCAAAGCTGTGGTATGTGTTGGTGCTATATAAAGTATAATAATAACTATGAAATTTAGGGTCCATAATTATTCCAACTTCACAATTATTTTTAAAAGCTAGAATAATTTTAATTACACATTGCCCATGAAGTTAGAATAAATTGACTCTAAATTTCACGAGTCCAAAAAGTAAACTGGTCCTGGTTGCTATTAACAAATTTTCTTTACTTTCTAAAAACATTACTTAATTGTTCCAGTATTCCAGTTAATGAAGCAATGTCGACTGCAAAAGATAAGAAATATGCAAAACGGATGCGAAATCAACCCTCCAATGTGAGCTTTGAACAGACTGACGGGCCACCCAAACATGGAGGACGTGGAGCTTTTCATCCACACCGAGGTAACTATAATCTGCGTTTGGCATTCAGAGTTAATGCTCGTCACAGTTTTTGGCTTTTATTTGCATTTTGGACCCTCCTTTCCCCATATAAAAAAAAACCCAAATTGTGTCAATCCTCTAATTTGTCCTTTATAATCACAATCTTCACAGGTCTTCATGGCTAATACAATTACATTCCTTTTTTTTTTTTTTTCTTTTAGGCAGTAGTCCTGGCTCATCTGGACAGCAACAGAGGGGTACATACCAGTCACCTGGTCCCCATTTCCAGTCTAGAGGAGGAGGTAGAGGAAGAGGAGCACCCAGTGAGGCAACTCAGGTTCCAAAATATATCACCGGTAAGTGTATGCAATAACTGGATCATCATAGGTTGATATTTGGTTTTCTTAATCATCCTCAGCTGTGGCTTGGATGCATTTAGATTAATAATTCTTAACCAGTCTTGCTTAACTAAGGTTAATGGCTACTAACCCACATAATCATTGCTGTGCGATTAGCAGCACTTGCAGCACAGTGGGCAGTCTAAATTTAAGTAGTTTAATAATTGCACATTTTTTTGTTCCCCGCTTCTGTTAAATATCTGATTCTGTTAATCAGTTTTCTAAAAACCTTGTTTGCTGAACCATATTCAAAACTCTGATTTAGCTACCATAGAGCTTCTACAACAGAGTTGACAGTCTTTGCATATCTGGAAACAATATCACTCAGCTCACTGATTATGAGAAAGTGACTAATGTACTTTTGTTAAACAATACTGTATTTTTTTTATTTTTTTGCAATCAAATATTTTTATTTGTTTTTTTTAAAAAAAACAAAAACATACATACAAAATAAAGAAAACATGCAAAAAGAAGCAAACGCAAGTATAACTCAGTCAAAATTAGGGGAATTATCCACATAAGTAGAACACAAATTACATCATATGTGCTAAACTCGTTCAGGATTATAAATCAGAAATGCCCACGCATGGATGACCACACAGATACAATTGCCATTAAACATTTGACCTGGGGACCTGTAAACTTAAGTATTTGGGATCTGCTGTCTCGGCTCGAATCCTTGTACGCACTTGATTCCCCATCTGTATCATATGGCCTCAAATTTCCTTAGGGCCTACCTGCTGGTATACACAAACCTCTTGTGCCCAAGAGTAGTGTTAACCAATGCTTTCCAACTTCTTATCGTAGGACTTGCTGGAGCCAACCAGAGTCTTGTTATGCTGACTTTTGCTATCGTACACAACTGGAAAATATAGAGTTGTCAGCTTGTTAACCTTACCCTTCAGGCGAAGCCCAAATAGACTTGTGGCCGGTGACCGTAGAGAGATCTCAAGTCCTGTTTTTTAAATACAGTGAGTGAGATGGTAGATGATATAAATCATTTTGTGGTTCCCTAAACCACGATTCCAAACAGTAGTTCTGGCTCCATGATACATTCTATATTTTATATTGCATAGTGCTAGGTTTAACCATTTTGTGCTGTGTAATATAGCACATTACGGTGTATTAGACAGGCAGGAGAGCAGTATGGAAGCATGAGTTTGCAAACCCATCATATTTGTTGCTATGCAGGCTGACAACGGGCAGTCTAGCGGTGTGCACTTTTATATGTGTAGGCATAAGCTCCACATGCTATGGGATACGTACAGTTGTTTTGAACCAATAATCGGTATTAACTTGTATGTCTGACTGTGGGGGGAAACCGGAGGGAACCGATGCAAACACAGGGAGAAAATACAAACACCACACAGATAGGGTCCTGGCTGGAATCGAACTCATGACCCTAGCAATGTGAGGTAGGAATGCTAGCCATATATAAAGAGGTGCAGGGGTAAAGACCCCTCCCCCACACCCTAAATTGTTTATTTAGAAAGCTTTACGTTGTGAATTCAGTAAGTTAACAAGTAACTGAGTCACTGTGGGACGGTGGAAATCATTATTTTGTAGATTTTGACTGCGTATAAGTTTTGGAGGCTTTTTATGGCAGTGGTTTATTTTTGTTTTTGTTTTTTACATTTTTTTAAAGAATGTTATGCCAGCTCGTTCTATCTTGTATTGCATTTTTTATTTCTTTGCAATTGCTTATTAAGATTAAAGGATCTATATGTATATTGTACATTTTAATTTATTTCCTTTATATTTTTATCCTATTCTCTACTAATTAACTGGGTTTTATTGTCCCAGCGACAATGTTTGCTCAGGCCCGAGCGGCGGAAATCAATGCCATGGTTAAGGCCGTGTCTCAGAAGTCTTCCAACTCCCTGGTGTTTCAGTCTTTACCCAGACACATGCGCAGACGAGCCATGGGGCATGACATTAAACGGCTGCCCAGAAGACTTCGCGAGATGGCTAAGAAAGAGGTATCCTTCTTTGGTCACCTTCTGGACTGTTCTTGTGGTGTTACACGTGTATGAGAACCTTCTAAGGGGACACTTATCAGGGGGAGCTTTCTATCTCAATATTCTATAGGTATGGAACATCCGACCATGCTTAATAAAATATCATCTTTAAGTAATAGGGCCCTCGGAACAGGGCAATACCAGCCAATAATGCCCCAAGGTAAAGCCAAGGGACTTTAACCCAGACAGGGCATTATTGGCCAGTAGTCTCTTTTGCTGGTATTATCCCTATTATAGTAGGCTGTCCACCTTACTGTGCTGCACTGGAGTCTACCGGTGAGCTGTCTGTAGATCTCTTTAAAATCTTATGGAATACTTAAATACGTAAATGGTTCTAGCCACAGTGCCTGGCAAATAGAATTACAGATCGAATGTCAGAAAACTTAGACCTAGCACCTCCTCCAGTCTTGATATTTAAAGCGGCTCTTGTACACTGCAAGGAATCATTTAATCTCGGGCAGAAGGAAGATTATCTCCAGTGCTTGACGTACTGTCTCCATTCATTGAGGTCATGAACTATAAATGTGGTGCTGTTTACCTTAATATGAAGGCTATACATCCCCATGGTCACTATACTCATTGCTGCCAGTCAAATACATTAGTCTGTGCTTACATGGGGCCAGTTCCACATAATGATGGCTAAACCCCCACAGGATACATCCTCTTTCCTCTCAGCTGATGAACTAGTTAATTAAGGGTCTATTCACTAAAGGGCATATTCTAGCAGCACACTGAGCTGTGTGGCTGCTAAAAGGCATTACCAGTACAATATTACCCGATAATCAGTCAATTAGCTTTGAGATCTGCAAAGAATATTGTCTCTTAAGGCTATAGTGTTAGATAATCTTTACTAACAGACTGTTACCCTCTCTATCCTGCTCCTTTCCTTATTGTAGTGTAGACCTCAAACACCCGGATTAGCTTTTCTTTCTGTCTCAAATGATGAACACATGTACATTTATTTAAATTCTAAATTGGTAAAATATAGCATGGGTTCATTCTGTTCTAGAGAATTATTAGAAAACCTTTGTCATTTGGTTGCAAGGGATTTCTCTTCTGACCTTTAACCTAACAGACCCTTCTCAGTTGTTGCATGACTGTATCACTGGAATGTGCATAATCTACATTCTATTCTGGTGGGAAGACTGGGGTTAGAAGTGTGTCTGAGAATAATCTATGCGGTTGGAGTAAAATGGATAATTTATTTTAAAATATTTTGTGTAATACATTATGGGAGGGTTTTGTTGCAGAGTAACACTAAGATTCCATGGCAGAAAGATTCTTTGCTCCAACCATGAAAATAAACTGCCCAAGGAAAAGATAACTGAGTCCTATTCTAATTGGCTGCAGATAAAATCGCAAACATTCTGAATATTAGGATAAATCTAACTAAAGCAACAAGAGCTTGTACCAATGTATAATTTAAACAGTTAAGTTCTATGTAGGAGTAGGTTTTGTATAATTCCTATAGAACAACTTATAATAAATCTCTTTTTGATATGCATTACACAACATTTTTAAATGCCATTATCTAGTCTATTGTCAAACACGCTGTGTTGGAGGGGAGGCTTCATGGAACCTGGCATTATAGAGACCTTTATAGGTCAATATGCAAATATTTATTTTGTGTTACAGCTCAACCACCGTCGATAGATTGTGTTATTCATTTATTTATTTATTTTAGATTGATAAATCAGTGCACCAGAAGAAAGAGCAGCCGAAAAGCAAATGTCGCAAAGCGCGTAGACGCCATGGGAATCTACAGTTGGAGTTTAACCGCCGGCAGAGGAAAAACATATGGCTGGAAAGCCACATATGGCACACAAAGCGGTACCACATGCTGAAGAAGTGGGGGTTCTGCCTGGCAGACCGGCCTACAATGAAGAGTTACCGAGCATGTTATCGGGCCATGTCCAATCACTGTCTCCTGCAGGTGACTCTGCTCTTCCTTCTGGGGATTAATGTAACTGCTGTCTCGGGTTTCTGTGGTTGTTGGGGTTTGTTCTGCGTCATGTCAAGACCATCAGGGCCCAGGGATGTAGTCAGTGAAGAGCTCTCACATAATGTTACACATGGCCCTACCACCATTACAGGAATCCAAGGAGCTTTGGGGGGAAAGGTATAAAACATGACGCCAAAATGCCTTAAATATTAGTTCCATAGTTCTAATACATTTTTGTAGCTGCACATTACCTTAAATAAGCAGTGCTTGGGCAGATTATACCTCGCTATAGAGCCATTTCCCTTTTTGCAGTTTGTGTCCCAACGTCTCCCCTATCCCAAACTTTCCTGATGTTAGGCTCTAGCCTAGGTTGCCTGGTGGAAAAGTCAGGTCTGGCCTCGTTCGTTGTCCCGGTGGAGATTGAATCCTTAAAGAATGGTCAAAAGCACCAGGCTTTAGAAACATTTTTTCCTTTTGTTTATTGCCAAAAAAGAATAACCTCTAATGCCTTTTATAGTCTAATGAACTGGATACTGTATTCTATATGTACTATATGTCTATTTGTAATGCCATATGCTTATTAGTGCAAAACAATCTCTCAAAAGTCCCTATCTGCACCACAACACACAAGGACCATGTGCCAATGTTTTACCTCCACCTTCCTCTTCCTAGGACCAGTCTTACCTCTGTTGTGTGGAGTTAATGGGCAAAGAGGAAGAACTACTGAAAGCATTGTCCAGACTATGCAGCATAGATACAGGTAGCGTTCGTGAGCGGTTACGTCTTTTGTCTTCAGCCACCTTTGTTCATTAAACGCTGCTTATTGTATTTGTATACTACCAGGAGACTGTATGTAACTTTTCTTTTAAATCCTTTGTTTTAGTTGGTTCTACATAAACATGAAATATTTATTGGGAGAATTATGACCTACTTTGCTAGTGATTTGCTGTTCTCTTTTTGATATACATTACACAACATATTAAATGCCATTAACTAGTCTATTGTCAAAAAATGCTGTGTTCATGTAACTCATGCATAATAACATTTAAATAATTAGAAGTGTCTTCGGTGAGAATTACTTTTATATAGTGTTGTAATTTCTGTTCTCTCTCCCCCAGGCCCTACGTTTGCAGCGGCCCCTTGTCTGTCTGGAAAGCGTCAGGGCTCCCTGACCCTCTACAGAGCTGACAAGTACCCAGTGGGGGCGCTCGGTTCAGTGACCTTCATCTGGAAACCCAGATGTGTTCCAGAATCACAGTGTGAGAATCGGCAGCTCTGGATCTGGCTGCACCCAGCTCTCAAACAGGTACAAATATATAGAGTAGCCCCTATGGTAATATATAAGGGTGTTACAATTTATACAGCTCACAGAGCCCTGAGATGGGGGAAGGGGGGGGTTGTGTGTGGTTGGAAGTGACGTTAGGGTCACAGTGTTTTCTTCTACTGTCTCTTTACCTTTCAATTTAATTTTTTTTTACTTTGTGATAGTATCTTTGGCCTGGTGTCTCCCTTCTGGGCTACTCTCTCTCTCCCACTCCCATGAAGCAGGCCTTGGAGCCTAATGAGAACAGGGGAAGGGGTTCTGTCTTAGTCACTGTTCTTTGCCGTGTTACCCACTGCTCACTTGGTTGCTGCACCAGACCTGCAGCAATTGGTGAGCACCGGTCTGTCCTCTGGTGGTCAGAGCAGCTTTGGGTGTCCTCCATGTCACACTCTTATCCTGGGTGCATAAAGAGCGGGCGTCCACTCTCAGGGCTGCATCAGAGATAGGCCCGCCAGGCCATCTTACGCAATCCTTGCACTTTGGCTCTGTGATAAGAGGTAGCACTTATAAATGGATCTGCCTGACATCATGAAGATGCCCTATTGCAGTCACAGTGCGATTGTTAGATATCTCCCAGTAAAATAAACGTTCTTTCTCTGCACTCCTTAAGACGTTGTTGGAGAAGGTTTTTCTCTTGTACCTGCTGCTTGCACTCACACTAATTTTATGTGCATTCAGGCTCAGCTCCTGCATAGCATACTACTGATAATGACGTCCGTTGTCCAGCACTGACTGCTGACTCACTTAGCCACTAGGGTACCATGTCATGAATATATATCATTAGCAGCGGTTGGTAATGGTGCCGTTATGGCAGAGATGTATAGTATTATATGTAATAGCTGCACAGAACTCACAGTATGTCTTTACATATTCTTAACTCAATCCTAGTCTAAATCGTCGTTCCTTATTCTCAAGTTTCACACACTGGTTTGTTCACATCATAATTGTATAAGTTCTTCAATTATTAAACCTGGTTCTGAATTTAGAAGTGTCCCTTTAATGAAACTTATTTCACCGGACAGAATGAATGAATAGGAGCAGTGTTATTTATTAATCCGATAAAATGACGCAAAGATCATAGTCTCTGTGCATTGTGCTAATCTCTTATCCATAAAGTTGATACATCATAACTACATAGTAACACTTGAAAATTTCTTTCATTATAATTTGTCATCAAACTCTGCTTCAAGTAACTATAAAACTATCCAAAGATCAGAAGAACGCGATCTCCTTATGTCTGTGCTAATCTGTGTTTCTGTCCCTATTAATAAATTCATCATAGATTAGTTCAGGGATGTCCAGAACTGTTTATAGAGTTCACCCCTATTAGTAATTGTAATGTATGGTTCGTAGTTTTTGTTTTCTCTGTAACATCATAATTTAATAATAATAATTTAAATATAAATTAAATCATCTGCTATATTAAAGGATAATTACTGTTTGTTCATCTGGATAGCTTATTGGTGACCAGTGTAATCTGGTGTCCAGAACTGATTTGCTTGTTCGCCCACTTAGTGATTAACACTGTGATTTATATTCTTTTCTCCAAACCCAAATGGGAGATGCGGTCCATCCACCATGGGATAGGGTTCCTCTAGTTGTTGGGAAGAGGAGGTTACAATCAAATAACAATGATTGTGTCTATTTGGCTTTGGAGAAAATAATTTATCATGGAAATGAGCCGTGACCTCACTGGTCACCAAATATAAGGAGATATTTTACGTTTGTATATAGAATATATAAACACACTTAAAATATCCTTCTCCTATTGAGCAGAATGCCACATAACTCACATTATGTAGAACTGATGTATCCCTAAACGTGGGTAAACTTGGTGAAACTAGTAAGGGAATTTATAAAGGTATTTTGAAAACTACTAACTTACCAATAGTAACATTATGCAATTGGTCCAGAGCAGTGTGGGTATAAAACAAAAATAAAATATAATCTCAAAAAATGACTGGTCATTAAGACTGATACAAAGATACATTTGCTGGTCATGTATGCTGTTCCTATACAGGTTAACTGTGCATTATCCTGCAGCCCCGAGCTTTGCTCGTGTGTTAAACAATGAAAGTAATGTCTTGTTGCTATGGGTTAGTGCACTTTTCTGTTTGATCCTGAATAAATATTGTTTCACTTGATTTCACCAAAAGCTGTAGGAAATGAAATGCTGTCATCTTATTGTTGTCTTCACTGTACGCTGTGTTTTCATGTCTCTGTGGTTAGACAGTGAATACTTCTTGTAACTTTGCCATCGCTTTATTTTATTGTAATGGTAGCAATTTCAAACTTTGTATTTCTCAGGATGTCTTGCAGGAGCTCAGGCTGGTGTGTGGATGTGAAGACAGACCAGATAATGCGGTCTGCACCCTGGAGCCAGCACCTCTTCCTGCCCAGGAAGAGAGACCGAAAGGTGTGAAGAGGAAACTGCAGGATGACAAAGGAGAAGAGGCTGTCCCAGTGAAGGTCATCAGTGATGGAACAACAGCTATCCCAGAACCTTCTCAGAAGACATCAATACAATCGGCTCTGGTTCCTACCCAGGAAGAGAGACCAGCAGGTGTGAAGAGGGCAGGAAAGAAGAGGAAACTGCAGGACAAGGAAGGAGAAAAGGATGTTCCTGTGAAAAAGATAATCGGTGATGGAACAAGGGCTATCCCTGAACCTTATCGGTGGACATCAACACAAACAACCATCAGCATTCGGTACCTAGGAATGAACATCTTTTAATTTTTATCTTTTTTTACCTTTTTTTTTTTTTTTTTTTCATTAGACAGTTTGAGTATTTGTTAGGGAATTTGGTGTAACTATTTGTCTGCCATCTTGCCAGATTTCAACCTAATTGGCTTGTGGCTGTTTGCTGCAGAGCACCAAATGCAATTAGGGGAACCAATCTTTTAGCTTTTCCATGCTGATTCTCAATCCGTGTTCTTTGCTATCCAGGGATCTGACCATGGAATTTGTGCGATATCGGCTGGTCGGCCCCCTCTCCCACTGCGTGCTCACCGATGCTCTGCGCGCTGCTCCCCTTCATAACGTAAGAGCACATTATCTACTTGAATTCTCCTATCTGTTTTATTTATAGAATGTCAACATATCCCGCACACTTGTGTACAGGCACAGAAATCTATACAAGCACATCAGGCCTGGAGTTTACAATAATAACCATATTACACAACACCTCCCAGGGAATAAGAAACCCAGGCAAACACCGGAGAACATACAAACATTACACAGTTAGCCAGTGTGTAGTAAATATCAGCTAAATGGTAATTGGAGGAGGTGGGGGTATCACCGAATTGTGATCAAATTGACCAGGTATATGACCGGTACAATTGTATCCCATCACCGGCTGCTCTGGAAGAACGGAAGGGTCAGCCTGTGTGTGACAAGCATTGGGATGAGGAGTTTGTATGTTCTCCCCGTGTTTGCGTGGGTTTCCTCCAGGTGCTCTGGTTTCCTCCCACACTCCAAAAAAAAAACCATACTGGTTGGTTAATTGGCTGCTAACAAACTGACCCTAGTCTGTGTCTCTCTTCCTGTGTGTGTGTGTGTGTGTGTGTGTGTGTGTGTGTGTGTGTGTATGTTAGGGAATTTAGACTGTAAGCCCCAATGTGGCAGGGACTGATGTGAGTGAGTTCTCTGTACAGCGCTGCGGAATTAGTGGCGCTATATAAATAAAATGATGATGATGATATATCCCAATGCTTGTCATGCACAGGCTTTCTCTAATCTTGTAGATCTTGTACTACAAACGTGTTTTTTTAATTGCGATTTTTTTTTTTTTTTTTTTTATTTTTTTTTTTTTTTTTTTTCAGGAAGTTGAAAATTCCGGACCCCACAGCTGGTGGGCAGATTATTGCAAGAATCCAGATAACGTTCTACTTCATAAGCGCCAGGAATCCTTGTTCCAGTTACTGCAAGGTATAAATCCTATCCTCGTATTTCATCTTGTTGTAACTTATTAATGTGCGCTGCAGCACTGAGGCAAAACAAACTTTTGAGAACTTTATTGATTTTGAGAACTTCATTGATAATAATTATAGAACATAGCTTGAGACAAAAAGGGGAGACCCTCCCTGTTCACAAGAGCGAACAATTTAGGAAGGAATAAATAGGAAATCGTATAATAGACACAGCACCATATCTTGAGCACATCTATCAGGTTGCATAAAAGACCTGATTATCTTATTACACGTTCTGCTTTTGACTTTAAACAACGCTATTACTTTTTGCGGTTTAGTTGTCTTTTTTTAGTTGTGAGAAATTGTTAGAAAACCATGTAAATATGTCCATGATTAAACTGCAATGCATAATGGTGGGAATCTTTGCTTTAAGACCACTAAGCCTAAAATATTGACAATGTTGTGTTCATTCGTTTTGGACACAGTTTATTGTTTTTTCTTAGTGCTTTGTAATGTACCCAGATTCACCATTTCTCTTTGTGCTATACGAGATGTTTTGAGATTTTTATTTGATTTGTTACTGCAATAAAAATGTTTATATAATAAACCAAAAATATTGCTTTATATATGAGCTACTAATAACAATTCTCCAATCTGTGACCATTCCAATAAGTTGACAACATGAGATGTTTGATATCTGGTGTTGCCGGGAGTGTCCTTCTCTGTTTGTACAGCTTCTTTTTCTGCCTATAGACTCTATTGTAATTCTTATTTATTTTTATTTTATTAGTTGACTTGTACAGAGGGAAAAATCTGCTGTTTCCATCCCACAAATGTCCTTTATATTTGCACCAGGTCTGAGCTGGCACAGATGGGAGTGGTCTCACCCTATACGTTTAATGGGATGTATTTTGTGCTGTCTAGTTACACTTTAGCAGACACACAATTCCTAGGTACACTTTTCGCAGTGTGGAAATAAGCTTCAAATAATAGTGCCGTGTAATACAGTCCTAATGTGCTGAGGGGACGTGGTAGGAAGTTGGACTTTTAATGTGACGTTACATTTCTGCACTTCTTTATGTTTTCTCTCCTGCCCATAAAACAAGGCAGTGGTTGGTGGAGGTGTCTTCTTGCGAGCGAAAAGAAGGTCTGCACTTTTTTTATGCACGGGCAAAATGAAGGTGTGTTGTGCTGTGCACCCATCGTGCTTTGTAAATGAGGTCTAATGTTTACAGACTGCCTGCTGAACATGACCAGAGGTCCCATGCATCTCGCCTCTTACCCCACATCCCTGCCCTACAGTTGTCCTAGTTTTTGGCACCGTCAATCTGTTTGGAACGCTTCTTTCTTAGACTTCTGCGGCAACTGATTTAACAGAAATTAATGTCTTCATTTCATTACTTTGACGCAATATTTTTATAATCTCCTCCTTACTTGTTTTGCACTCTTCCCAGGGATAGAATCTCCAGCACAGATGCCATCCGGAACCATTTTGGGCCTCACGGTCGGGGATCCAAGACTCAACTTGCCTAATAAGAGGACAAAAACTTTGCCGAATCTAGATAAATATGAAGGTGAACCTCCTTTTATTTACTTGTAGCCATGTAGAAATGTGGACTTGTCATGTTCGTAGACTTGAGAAGGAGTAAGTTTCTGCTGATGGCTTTGTGCTCGGTGGGAGCCTCTGTCTTTCCATACAGATGACCAGGTTCAAATCCTGGCAAAGCCAATTACTAAAGTATTGTCTGTTTTGTTTTTTTGTTTGTTTTATTCGTTTTCTTTTAAATCTTGTTTGTGTTTTAAATAAGATAACATGGGTCCAGACTCTGTGTGTTAGGTTTCCTGTCCTCCTAATCAGAAATGTTGACACTGGTCTCAGCTGATGGTAGATGGTATTGAAGTGGTTTTGATTTGTAGTTTTTCAGGGAGTATAAATACATTGCTCTAATGATGACCCCACACCCTGTAATATGTGGTTAAACCATATGTGTGCCCCCAAATGATATGACCCCAATAATGCTCAGAGGGTAAGCATTCATACAGTTATCGAGCATAGCTGTAAATCCCGTCAGATGACCGATATCGACCTGTATATGTAGGTATATAGTGACCTCATTGACCTTGCCCCATTTGTCCAGATTTGCCTGCTTGGCCTAAGAGCCAGTTGGCCAGACCTAGTTCAAATTTAGCGCCTATTCCATATGTAGCCAGTTTTAGTCAGGCTCTTGCCTTAGAGCTGTAATGCTAATAACAGCTATTGGTAAACTACAAATTGCAGCATATCATTTTAACCACGTGCCGTCTGCCTCTGATGTGAATGTGGAGTGATGCGCAGTACCCGGCAGAGTTTGTCTGTTTATGGACAGAATGCGTCTTTTCTCTTTGTTTTTTTTCCAGATGGAGGCAAAGCGAGGTCCTTGGCGGTGGCTGGTGTTCCGGTGGAGTGCACTGAAAGTCTTATCTGGTCTGCTGACATTCGCTCACATGTGTCCGATAATAAAATACCTGAACAGGTGATTGTCTAGAAATCCTACAGAACACTCTGTATCTGGGATGGATGATATGATGTACCTGAGAACTTTTTACTGTTTATTAAAATAAGGGTACACGGGGTGAGCATAGAGCATGTGCGCGTGTAAATATGTTTATGTGCTTATTTATTGACCCTGCCTACATAGAAACAATTATAGTTCACCTATAGATATGTAAGTCACCATTACCATATTGCTCTATGTAATGAGACCATATCACACATCACTGACTTTTCATACATTTGGCTTTTCATTTATAACGTTAAGTGATGAATAATCTTTATTGGCTGAAAATGCCAAACACACACAATTATGTTAAACATAAGTGAATTACTGTGTTTTGGGTTTTTTTTTTGGTTTTTTTTTTTCCCGTTCCCAAAACCATGACCTATTACAGGAAATTAACAGGCTCAGAAGCGAGCTCCTCGTACCTGGCTCACAGCTGGATCTCGGTAACGGTGAATCCAAGATACCAGTCCTACTAATCCAGCAGCCTGGTAAAGTCACAGGACGAGACCGTCCAGGGTGGGGAAGTGGCTGGGACGTTTGTATGCCTAAAGGCTGGGGCATGGCTCTCTGGATTCCTCTGGTGAGTGTGTGATCTTTGTCTCTAACAGTACAAGTATAGATGGTGCAACGAGTAATCTCTTATAATGAAATCTCAGATTTATAGAGGTGTCAGAGTGGGCGGCTTACAGCAAGGATTGCAGCACTCCCAGTATATGGGAGCTCCATTCGTTCCTGGGGACTTTCCCGACACCCCAGCTGGTGTCCAGTCAGCACAGGAGACTGAGGCTCATTTGCTAGCCAAATATACCAGGTAAATTCTCCCTCTTGTCACATGACACTGCAGCCGGGGTTACTGGGTTTGGCTAATAATTTGCTGTATTGCCTGAACGTTCTAATAGGGCAAGTAAAGCGTTATTTGTAAGTTAATATGTATCAAACATCATATAATTATACACAATAACTGAAGTGCTAAAATATTAACTAAATCTGTCCGAATTGCTGTATGTCCAAATCTATTGCCATTTTGGGGGAGGGGCAGGGGGGTGAGATGCTTAGGAGGGTGTGTCACTATGTGTTGACATAAGACATTGGTTCATCCTTTTATATTCTTAATGGGACACTTATGAAAACTGGTGCACAAGAGACAGAATGCGCACCAGAGGGAGATTCTTTAGTTTGCTAATTTAAAACCTAAAACTTAGATATTTCTGTGCACTAGTCTTTATACATGTCCCTCTAAATGTGTTTATGGAGAAGAAAAAGAAAACTCCCAATGTGGCAGCTGTCCATCTCACAGGTGGACATTCCCACCCACCCTTTAAATAGCTATTTGTTTTAACTAACTGGATCTATCTCCCTACTCCTATTCACCAATGATGGGAACCAATGCCATCTGCTGCAAGACGTTTACGTGGATTGGTCTATTGTTTTGCATTATTTATAGTTTTTATATCTATGAAGATAAACAAAAAATTATTTTAAGACTACAAGATTGTGTTTGCTTTTCGTCACCGAACATTAAAGAGAATACATGACCTAGATGCATTGTTTTTCACACTTCGTCCTGCAGCCACCAAGTCACCACAATTTGCATAATGTTCATGTACAAAATCGACCAATTAATAATAATGTTGCTTTTGTTTTGAAGTCACAAACAAGCAAAAATGTCAATTTTTTTTGGGGGGGGTTTCTACTTTATTCATTAGACGTCCACCTGCAAAGCGCACAAACTTCATCAAGCATGGTATACTGGCTCCTTTCTGCTGTCCCTGGGATCCGCTCACAAGGGAGTGGGAGATTCGGGCTAGAACTGGGATTAAAGTCGATGCAGTTAAACAGCGAGAGGAGGATGAGCTGGAAGCTAAAGAGGACCCTTGTGGTTCCCAGATAGAACCTCAGGATGAACTGAAGATGGACACCAGCTCTGCAGTCACCATTGAGACCCAGAATGTACAGGAAGACGATGCAAAATGTGCAAGAGGTTTCTCTGTATTAAGGTCGGTCAAATCAAACCTTCCCAATATTTCATTTTGTTGTATTTGTAATGCAGTTAGGCTAGAAAGATATAAGGAACACTGATCTTTGTGTTTTTAAAGACACAAACTTTTGTTTATATTTTATAGGGCTCGGCAAAGCAGGAAAAAGTTTCTTTATATTTTTTTTTAAACCATATCCTAACTCAACATTCGTAGTCATGTCTTGCTGTGTTTTTGGTTTTTTTTTAGGAATAAAAAGGTCCTGAGGATGCTTTCTACCTGTTATGATACATTTGGACGTGGAGGTCAGAGAGCAAATGAGTCGTCATCCCAGGAAATGTCTAATATGGTAAATGATGTTCTCAGAGACTTCCCAAGATCCTTGGTGTGGGTCAGACTGTCCATGTTGACGAAGGGAAGTCCAGAGCTCCACTCTCTGATCTGCATTCCATCCGAGCAAGATCTGCTTCACTTGCAAAAAGAAAAATCATTCCCTGGTCCCCAGGAGCCTAAACACAGTGACCCTTTCAAGAATAAAGTATTGAAACTTAAAAAGGACAGAAAGAAAGCAAAAGCTAAAGCAAAGTTGAACCAGGATTCCAAGAAAACAGAAACCAGTGTGGTCTTGTCCGACGTAGGGCTGACTCTAGGACTGTGGCCGAGTCCTCTGCCGGAGGTCACCACCCACTGTAGCAGAGTCCTGCTTGGTTATGTAACTCAAGGGAATTATTCCATGGTTGCAGGATGTGGTGAGGCTTTAGGGTTTGTTAGTTTAACAGGTCTAACACACATGTTATCTCAACATCGAGAGAAGATTGAATTTGTATTAATTAGAAACCCAACATCTCTTCTGTACAGATTTGCCAAAATAACCATAGATATATAAAAACAAACATCTGTTGCCTTATTTCCAGATACAAAAGTATATATAAAACTATGGTTGCTAGGTGATCTTGCTTGGCACCCTGGTGTTTGCCTGTAACCAAGGTTTTCCAACTGGTGTGTGCTGGGGGAGAGGGGGGGGGGAATGTGTGCAAGGGAGAGGGTGCACAAGGGCTTCACATCAGTACTGGATTTATGTTTTTAACATGGCCGCCCTGGTGCCTTTTTTCTTCTGTGCCATCTTTCTTCTGTGCCATCCAGCAGCTGTATCTCTCGCTCTGCTCCCAACTCTCCACTGCATCCTATCTGAATTAACGTTAAATAAGTATGCCCTATATCACCCCAAATGTAAATAATAATGAATTGCTAAAATAAAAATAAGTCTGCAGAGTTCCTCACCTACACTTCTGCTACCTTAGACCAGGGCCTGTGTGCCCTTCCCTCAGATCTGGGCTTACACAGCACCTTACAAATGCTTCAAGGGAACAAAATGTAACTGAAAAACAGGGCCTAGCTCAGAAAATATAATACTCCAAAATGTAAATGCTGCTGGTAACAAAGTAATATTACATGAACTTTATTTCCGTATCCATCATTTTACTTCTGTAGTAGAATACTGTATAGTTTTGTTAATTAGCAGCCAATTTGCTAATCAGAAAATGTATGTTACAGCAGCATGTTTTGTTTCAGTTTTGCTTTTTATATGTGTGTATAAACATAGTAAAAGCATTCTACCTTTTTGAGTCTAGCTTTTCATTTATCAATGACCAGGATGTCTGCTAGGTCTCTAACCTCATTTGAATATCTTTGGATGGTTAGTCCCTCGTCCCCGTACCACTCCTCCTTAACGTAGGTTGCATCTTTGAAACCTCGTCATGAAAAAATTTGGAAAGGAATATGGGTGAGGAACTGGACGGAGAGGATTGGTCAGATATTTGGTTAGAAGTTGCCAAATCTTCTATCAATGTATGTATTAAAGAAAACTCAAACTGTTGTACTGGTGATACCTTTTCCCAACCAAACTGCACAAGTTTTAACCAAGATCCTTCCCTGTATGCTGGAGGTGCTGTCAAGAGGCTGGTTCCTTTCTAGATATGTGGTGGACTTGCCTGGCCCTTCATGGAGATTCGGGTCAGATGTCCATTCTCTTGTAAACTCTTTATCTGACTCATGTCTTTCTACCCCAAATGTTTCTTACTGCCCCTCACACTCTCAGATGTGCCAAAGCATCTTACTAAATTTGTCAGATATGTTATGAGTGCCACTACCTGTCTCATTGCTGGCTCTTGAAAGATCCTAATCCCTTCTAACCTGACTACCCTCAGGGTCTGGTTCATATGAGATCTGGTTCCTATGGAACTCATCAGTTTCATTTCATAAAACTCTGGGTCCATGGACTCTATTGAATGGTATTTTCCTTTCTTTTGCTCCGATACCTTCCCAGTCATATTTGTATACCACTTCTGGGTTTCTTATACCATTGCTCGAGAGGTTCTTCTACTCCCATCTCCTTCCCACCTTTTAATCCTCCCTTCTCTACTTCTGCTTTCTCCTTTATCAGAAGATACTTTTGTAAAATAGTGAAAATTGACAGCAGTTGACCTCACCCATGACTGTCCAGGTACACCACTAAACCTGTCCTGATGTAGTGACTGCTAAAGGCTGTAAACTAGTGTATGGAGACCTTCTGCACGGTCCTTGGACTGATTGGGGAAAAAAAACTAAAGGACTTTCCATCTATGCCCCCTCCTTAGCTCCCACTCTTAGAATCTTAAATTGTGAAGTCTTATTTCTACATTTGTGAAGTCCTTATTCTGTCCCCATTAGCTGTCAGTTTTGCCCTCTAGGCAAGATCTGCTCACTAAATTTTGAGCCAAAGGGGTTCATAGCAATTCTTTCCTTTCATGAAAAGCTCTGGATTTGAGCTTAAACATATTAACAAAGCTGCAGGGGAGTTGGTACCATTTTTCTATTTTGGGTCCTTTTGTCAGCAGCTCAACAGTAAATGGGGAAATCTCTCATCAAATATGGAGTACAACAAATTTTCTGTGAGGGCTGTCCACAAGCCTGCTGACAGTTGAATGAACAAGGGTCCAAGACTGCTTCAGCATGACACCCTTCAACCCCCTTGCGCCAGCCCTGACAGTTTGGGGTGGTATTATTAGCAAGTAGCAATGGACCCTTGGTATGGGAGATAATCTCTCAGAGGGGTACAACATCAAGCTTTCCTCTCACGGTTCAATCTGCTCAGTGCATTGCAGGTTTCTTTGATTTGCATTCATGGAACAACGCTCCTTCATCCTATCCACCATGTGTAGGATGTTTATGAATGATGCCCATGGTTTTACTGTGGCTACAGTAGATCACTATGATCTTTTATCTGGGTGACCTTTAATCAAGGTTGTGTGCCTTGAGGTACAACAACCCTTATGCCACTGACTTCTGCTGGTCAATCGACTGACAGAAGTCTTCCCTGATTCCTGTGAAGAGAATATCTTTTCTTGTTCTGGAATGTGATCCAGGCCGGTGTATACATTCCTCAGGTGAAGGTCCATTGTTTGTAGACTCTGGTTACAGGTAAGTGAGAGCATGTAGGTGGCTGTTAGTGGCAACATTCTTTGACAATGGAATTGCTCTCATCATTACTACAATCGGCTGCGGCTTCTGTCTGTGAGCGCCCCTCTACTAGTAGATATTGGATCACACACAATTCAACTGGACAATAGAGGGTCAAGTGGGAGAGTCTTAGATACACTTTTGTCTACATGGCATCTACCTTGACTTGAGCCTGCAGTTTATATGGGAGCTAAAAAAAACATTCAAATATGCAATAGTGACCATGCAATCACATAAATGAGGCTATAAATAGTTGTATTTTATAAATTGTTAGGTTGAACTTTAAAGTGATGTCTCTACAGTTTCCTGCAGGGGGATCTGAAAACCCAGAAAGTAGATGCATTATGGTGGCAATTCCAACTAGCAAAAAATAGGAGTTCACCTTGATATGCGGTTGGTGGACACAGTTTTGCAGATATAAAGAATATCCACATTATTTGCAGCCTGTAAATGAGCAGATGTCTGCAAAATTCATGAATGCATAAGATTAATTTTGTGAGTTTGAGAAACACAACTAGACATGTATTCTGGCTTCCAGTGGAAAGATGAAAATAATTGTCTGTCTAGGGGAGTACTGCCATCTCCTCCTGGGGCAGATCCTGCTCCTCAGATCTGATTTCCAGTACAAGAGATCGCATGTCAAATAGAGTATGGAAAGCAAATTACACTTGGGGTAAATGTAAATTGTGAGTAAAGTTTTTTGAAAAAATAAAATGTTTTAAACTGTGGGATAGGTTGGAATATATGGAATTGCTCATTTGAGAAGCCCAGCAGAACTCTATCCCATATCCCGTGAAAGCTGCTTTTTGACTATTTTGTGGATATGAAAGCTAATGCATAGAGATTGTTCCCACAGTCTGGGGCAGTGTTGGCTAACCTTTGACACTCCAGGTGTTTGTGAAACTACAAGTCCCAGCATGCTTTGCCAATATATAGCAGCTTATTGCTGGAAGGGTATGCTGGGACTTGTAGTTTCACAACACCTAGAGTGTCACAGGTTAGCCAACACTGGTCTGGGGTAATCTTGAGCTCTGGTGCCCCGCACTGCTTAAACACATTGAAAAATACATACATGCACAGTGGTTTCTCACACTGTGTTGAAATAGTGAAATTGACGCTTACATTACTTCCCACAGTCCTGAACGTTACTAAGTAGTAAAATACATATAAAAATAAGTACAGTTGGTAATAGTTTTTTGTCTTTCTTTGAATAATTCAATAGTATGGGGGGTTTAGTACTCTTGGATAACACCTAAAAAGGAGATGGGGAGGAGTGGGTAGAATAAAACTACTGAAATCTACAGATAAAGCACTGATTTTTACAGTGCTTTGTTTAAAAAAAAAAAAAAAAAGTGAAACAAATATCTGTAATATCTTGTGATTAGGAAGGTATTTAGTGTCATGTACAATGTTTAGCTGTGTTTCTAACAGACCTAAAAAAAGCTTCTTTTTTTTTTTTTATTGTCATCAGATTACATTGTACTAATTACATTAAACAGCGCTGTACATTGATTATATATTCATGTACAAGTCCCTGCCCCATTGGAGCTTACAGTCTAAATTGCCTTTCCACACACAGTAGGATCCATTTTTGTTGGAAGTTAATTAACCTTCTACTAAGTTTTGGTCTATGGGAGAAAAGTAGAGAGAACACAGAACGAAAATTGTTCCATGGACATTGCTGTAGAACATGAGGTGTTGCCCACAGCAACCAATCACATGTTTCCTTTCATTTTTTTTATCCTGTACTGTAAAATTGCAGATTCTGATTGGGTAGCACTTCCTTTTCTACACTGTTACCTATGGAACCGTTTTCATAAATGCCCCCTATTATATGTTCTAGAAATGTGTGCATTCTAGCAATTAATCTGTATACATTTCTTCCTCATACCAATATCCCCTGTTTAATCCAGGTCTCACTCCATGAAAATCTGTAGGAGGAGACAGTCCTATTTCTACACATTTATGAAGAAATGTGAAACCTGCTACTTTAGTACTGGGAAAGGAAGAAAAACATGTATTTTTAAACCAGTGTTTAAACTTTTTGAGGAGTGAGGGGTAAGGTCACCAATGACAGGGTACATTTTATATTCTACTTACTGGACCGTATTCTAGACATCTTTAAATGGCCAATTGTATGCTAGCATTGTACTATACATCAGTGGTTCCCAAACTGTGCACCTCAAAGAGCCCTATATCTATTAAGTGGATACCTTTTGGATCTCATTAGTACCATTTATTACTGAGGAAATGAAATATTTTTTGTCATACTGATTTAAAATTCCTGCTCAGCCTTTAAATCAACTATTAGATCATTCATAATAGCTAAAGCTGCTTTCAGTGCAAATGGACAAAGCAAGCAAATTTACTGTCACAAAAAAATTAGAAGGAAGATCTTATAAAGGGAACTTGGGGAAAGTACCATTTGTGTTTTCAAAAAGATCTCACATTTATTTCATATAAAGGGGAATAAACCTGACTTGAAAATTATAGTCTTGATTAGGCGCCCTGAGGATCCCAGCTATATGTCTCTAATGAGATTCCATCTGAGTTTGTCGATTTTACTTCACTCTATATGGGGATTGTAAAGTTGCAGATTTGATTTCCACTAAATGTCTGTCATCTTATACCACTATCTCCTGAATCAAGGGACAAGGCGCCTATAAGTGAGGCAGGGATTTTGGGCATAAGTAAAGACTTCTCTATCTACAGCAGGTACCTGAGACTGCTGGTCTCCATAGACTCTTTAATGCTTCGCTAGAGGATAAATAATCTCCTTGTTAAGCTTCTAGAAACCCATATAACACACATTCAGAAAAATTGGATAAAACTAAACAATCCATATCCTTAATTACCAGAGATTTGCGTATTCCCCAACTAAGATATTCACCAAATTTGTCCCTCTCCTAGTTATCACAGATGAACTGGGGTTCATTCAAGTGTGAGAGACACATGGTGATATAAGACATTCCTTGGGTCTTATTCAGTGGGCTAAATTAAATACGATCTCATCCATGCTCTTATCTTTATATCATGTAAGAAGTTTGATTGAGTAGATTGGCACTTTTTATTTAATGTACTATTGTTATTATTACTAGTTTGTTTTTTATATAGCTCCATCATAAGGTCATTATTGTCAGTAGCTAGTTAACCTACCATTATGTTTATAGACTGGGAGAAAACCATAAATACTCAGGGATAACATACAAACTGCATCTGGATAAGGCCCTGCTTGACATGAACCCTGGCCCCAGCACTGTAAGACAGCAATGCTAACCACTGTGCTGCCCGTACTAGAAGCCTTTGGCTTTCCTACCGAGTTTAAAGAGGATATTAAATGATTATATTCCCACCCTATTTGAACTCTAAATATAAACATGTTGCCGAGTCTTGCATCATCTATATTTTCCAGTATATTTTTCAAATGTCAGAAAGATACTTTAGAGTATTTGGGGATAAATTTGAAAAACTGTTGGGGTGACTTACACAAGGTTTCTTCTATTTTAAAGCCATCAGGCGTGTATCCTCTGTAAGTATTTGACCAGGGAGCTTCCATGCCTGTTTTGGGACCTACAACATGCTCAACACAGTTGCCACTGATCTTAAGCATTTTGTCAATCTCACATTCTCCTTTTCCATCACTCACGAACAAGATCCCAAGATAAATTTTCATGAGGAGCAATCCACTGGCCTCGAACTTGAAGGTGTTGATTTTCATTCCAGCCACTTCATACTTGGTAGAAAATCATTCAAGTATGCTGGAGATCACAGTCTGACGAGCACAACATTGGGACGCATGTAGACTTGGGCATTATTTATTTGTGTAAAATACACATTTCCGTACTGTGCACATGTAATTACTGTACACCAAAAATGTGTATGCATTTTCATTTGCAGATGTTGTAGCCTCTTATGACTGTGGAGACGGAACTGTGGGAGGGAAGGAGCGGCAGGCAAAAATGGAGTTTACTAAGGGCATGCTTACATAATTATGACTGAGGTAAACCTGGACACATACCAATAAGACACATACCAATAAACACCTATCAGTAGGTGTATCTTTTGTGTGTCCTGGAGGGCTGGTGCAACAAGACTGAATGATGATGATAGTCAGCAGCACTATCTAGCCGCTTCTGATTGGCTGTGTCACATGCTGGACCTTCTGGAGGCCTCTACATTGGCAAACTGCTCCAGGGCACCGCTGGCCCTGTATCCCGATGTGACCGCCATTGTTACCTCTGGGCGGTCACACACACATACCTGAAATTTAAGGACTCACCTATAAGGTGCCTAATCTTCTAGTGTATTTAGCCCTACTACTTGGATCATTTTTGGCTCCAGAATATTTTCCTGTGTTCCAGCTCCAGAGATATCTAAATAACTAACTGTAGTCTGCTTCCACTGTCATCCTTGGCTTTTACTGCTATTCCTAATCCAGCATATTCCTACACATATTGGGCACTCCTTTTCCAGTTTCTAGTACCTTATAGTTACCTGCTGGTCCCATCTTGTACCTGATTGTGGGGCCACAGCCTGTATGGCACTAGCAGAGAAGACCATACGTCCTTGTGAGTGTCGCTGGTGAATGCCAACGTTGTAGGTACTGCAAACCAGACTGACTGTGCCAGCTGAACTACTAATCATGTGTGTTCCTGACAGACTGATTGCAAATCAACCTCCCTCACTGACAGTACTGCAGTCATTGTTGCGGTTTCTACATTATATGAAGCTGCAGCCATCTATTCACATTACTTGATTGATATCAAGTAAAGAAAAGGAAAGAAGATTCCTATTTGATCTTTAAAGAAGAAGACAAAAGACGTTTGTATTTAGTTCCTGTGGTTAATTTGACTTGTGCATTAATAACACTGCTCTCTGTGTATATGACACTTCATTGTATTATTATATTGTGCACAAATAGGGTAAAATGACTTTCACATTTCCTACTAACACTGCCAAGTCACATCGCTACACTTGTATGACTAGCTGCAAGGCAAATACTTTATGACTATTTAATAACTCATCTCATTAATTAAACACCCACAAAGGCAGTGTACAGTTTACCCAGTAATACCATGCCATCTCTGTTCTAAATAAATAAATAAATATATATATATATATATATATATATATATATATATATATATATATATATGCTACAATCAAATATATGCAACTACATATCCACCTTTATTAGAGACACCATTAACAGAGTTATTCAACCTGTCATTAGCTACAGGAGTAATACCAGGGGACTGTAAGAGAGTCAATGTAGTCCCACTGCACAAAAGTGGAAGCAAGGAAGAGGTGAGCAACTACAGACCAGTGAGCCTTACATCAGTTGTGGGGAAATTGATGGAAACACTCTTAAAAGAAATATCTCAATACCAGTAACTTACAGGATCCCAAACAGCATGGATTTACTGGGGGGAGATTATGTCAAACAAATATTATTGACTTTTTTTGACTGGGTTACTAAAGTAATCGATAAAGGGGGGGGGGTGTAGATATAGTTTATCTAGATTTTAGTAAGGCTTTTGACACTGTCCTACATCGAGGCTGTTAAACAAACTCAAAAGCTTGGGATTGGATTCTAAGGGGCGTATTCAATTGTTTCTCCGGCCACCGGAAAAACGAGCGCTCTAGGGGGGGTATTCAATTGTTTCTTTTAACGCGCTGAAACAAAAAAAAACGAGCGCTCTAAAAATATTACCGTTAATACGGTAATTACGCGCTAAATTTCATCTCGCAGCTCCCTGAGCAGCGAGCTGAAATTCAGCTCGCTGGCAGCGAGTAAGTACCGTATTAACTGTTTACGCGCGCAAAATTACCGTATAATATGAATTTTTTTTAGAGCGCTCGGTTTTTTTTGTTTTAGCGCGTTAAAAGAAACAATTGAATACCCTCCTAAAACTATTACCGTTTATACGGTAATTACTCGCTGAATTTCATCTCGCAGCTCAGGGCTGCGAGATGAAATTCAGCGAGTAAACTACCGTATTAACGGTTTTTGCACGCAATATTACCGTATAAACGGTAATAGTTTTAGAGCGCTCGTTTTTCCGGCGGCCGGAGGAACAATTGAATACGCCCCTAGGATGGTTGAGTGGACCAGTGCTTTTTAATATCTTAATTGGTGACATTGAAAATAGTATTGAAGGGAAAGTATGCCTTTTTGAAAATAACACAAAGATATGCAACAGGGTAGACACACCAGGAGGGTAAAACAAATGATTGATGATCTAGGTAGACTAGAGGAATGGTCTAAAGTGTGGCAACTACAGTTTAATGCCAAAAAATGCAAAATCATACACTTGGGTCTCAAAACCCCAAAGGATTCAATAAGATTATGGGTGGAGGTGCAATGGTTAATTATTTCTCGATTTGTACACTACTATGGTTCCCTCCCTATCATAGAGCCACCTGCTCTAAATGATCACTTTATCATTACACTTATGGGATTCTAGCACCATTCCAATGGGTGTAAGTTCCACAGACTCGAAAATGTCCCCATTGTGGGATAACCCTGTACGCACTAATGTACATTAAGAGCTTGTACATCTCAGTGTGGAACATATATGATCTCATTGGATTGACAAAATATCAAATTATCTACCAATTCATTGAGTAGTTTCCTAATTGAAACACACATAAGATTGGAGGATCATTACAAAAGAACCAATTTTATTTACAATCTATACCAGCAGTATACACTGAATCTTTTATCCATTAAAGATAATTAGATTTGTCTAATAAAATATATATTGTGGGCCCACATATAAATACCAAAAACATCATCATTGGATAAAAAGGCTGCTAATTAATCATTGTATACATTGGAACTATTGCTCAATTGGAGTTTTCCTACTATGCACCAGCATGTTTTACATCTCATTACTTGATATGTTTTTTTCTAATCTATTGGCTGGAATTGTTTTTAGACATTTATTTTTAGGTAATGTATTTTAGTATGTGATCTTACTTGGTTGAGTTCATATTTTCTAATTGATGATATGATATTGTGGTTTTACATGCAAAACACATTAAACAGATTATTTGATTACATGGTGACCAGGAGCTGATTACTTAATTTACTGTGAGTTTTTGTGATTCATTACTGTGTAGCGCTGCAAGAAGTTGTTGTTTTTATGTGAATTTATTTAACTGGCGTTTACAAAAAGAAAGAAAAAAACAACAAAAGAAACATGCATTGCGCTCACCTATAAAATTAATCAGTCAAGGTTACTGTAATGGAAAAATAAGTGGAAAGATCAGGAGCAGAGCATTTTTTCCCCAAATTAAATAGGCCACGTTAGGTCTGAAATAAATTATACTTACAGCTGGTTGTCAATAACAAACAGAGTAAGAGATCATGGTAATTTTGGTCCAAAAAATGTGCCTGACATGTACAAAACAATCCAGAGTAACAGTATCAGAAAATGGAAAAATTAAAATAATCTATATTTGAGTTAATTAAAACTTCAAGCTGAAACTTTTATAGAGTAATGCCACAGCATGTCATTTTCAGATCCTCCAACATGATTACTTTCGCTAAGTACAAAATGGTGTGCTCCCAAACTTCAAACTTAATGCACTAATTATTGTAGGTACCTGTGCAGTATTAAGTAACTGATGTGCAATGTCTTTTTTATGTAAATCAATATATTCAGGACAGGTAACTACAATAGTGAATTAAGTGGGAAGTCCAGGAGCAGAGCATTTCGTACTAGATGCAAGCTGTCTGGTTGGAGAGTCTGTACTCAAACTAAACTAAACAGACTGAGGGTTTTAATCCCACTCAAGCCCCAGCAGTTGGTATTTGCATGCAATAGACTATTGTTAGAAAGTGACTGTGCAGATAACACTTTTACAAATACAAACCCATGTTTTGTGTCATGTTGGAATATTTGTTTGTTTGCTTTTACCGCTGCATTAAAATAACAGAATAAAGAAACTATGTTATCATTCCTTAGAATAGCATTTGTTAGTTTCTGGTTAAACTAGAAAGCAACCCAACCTGCTAATAATCAGAGCTCATTCACCTGTTACCAACAAATCACTGCAGAGCCAGTAGCATCCACAAGGTGCTGCAAATCTAGCCAATATATCTTGCTTCACCTAAATAAAGTAACCATATGTGCCTCATGTGATGTGAAATCAGTGGCAGTTAGTCTGGTTGGCTTGTTACAGTCTCATTTCCCTTTGATTGTTGGCTTTTCCATTTTGCTCTCCAGAGAATTCTACAAGTGAATAGAAGCCTATGGATATACAGGTCTGGTGTCTTACCAAACTACAGTGTTAAGGCTCTTTTATTTGTTTGCTGCAATTGATTGGTGTTTAGAGTGTTTGCTACTAGTGAATGTGTAAGTTATGCACAATGAAATCATGATGCAACATTTTGGTCAAAGTGGTTATTCAAGAATCCTTTTTACACTATAAGCATACGCTTTCAGCTGCCTGAAATGTCTTTATATACTGCCAACAATATATATAAAAAAAACAAAAAACTTTCAGGGACACTTAGGTGATGAGCAGGTATATCTAAATATGTCTTGCTGGGTACTGTATTGGTGGACCTCCATGCATATACCCTCCATCATAACATGCTTACTGAACCTGGTTATGATGCAGTTTTTGTATTTTAAATATTCCGCTTTTCAATGTATAAAGTAAACGGAATTCTAACAACTGGTAGGCATTCCATTCAATAAAAAGAATAGGAGAACTGTCACAGTATAATTGGCAATTATTTTTATCTGAGACAACTTAAATAGGGACTGTTTGCAACATTGAAATATACTATACTTATAGACTGCATTGTTTAAATCCATAATAGCTTCACATTCTCCAGTAAACGTCCAGTGACCAGAGCCTGTAGCCATTATTGCTAGCTTGGCTGCTAGTATTTACATATGAGCCTATTAAGAATAGAACTAAACTGAACTTCAGTTTCATTAATTGCATATGTAAAAACTTTAGGCTTTTGATTTTATTTTTTTTATTTGGTTAAAAAAACAAAATCAAGATAAAATTAAATAACATCTGAATATATTTGAAGACTAATAATTTGCATACCTTGCAATGCTGGGAGTAATAAATTAAAACCAGACCTGCCTAACCATGCTGGACTTCTTGGAAAGTATAGATTATGTTTTTGTTACTGTCCAATACACAGTTGTACAGTTATTAAGGACTAATGTGTTTTTCTAAATGAGCATTAATCTATGTAAAACCATGGAGATGCCAACAGGTTAGTTGCACAATTATATACCCCCAACTCATTCCTCCACTTGCATAATTGAGACCCAAGTCCACCTATATGTATTTTATTACCAACTACCCCTCTTGGGTCTGATATTCAGATCTATTATAGATAAACTTTCAACAGCTTTCCACACGAGTTATCCTGCATTCATATTTCTTAGTAGCACTCCTCTCTGATAGTACATAATGTTTAGTTCTTTGTAGTGTCTTTAGTTGTGTATAAAAAGCTGGTTTATGATCATTTGGACAGAAGTTCTATGTCTGTACTTTTGTGAACACCGAAACCTGCAGGGTTTGCACTCCCTGCAATGATAAATGATAGTAGCAGTATTTAGTGCAGACTGGGGACCATGGCTGTAAGGGCCCCCAAATTTTCCCAAACATTTTCCTGCTCTCATTTGACAGTTAATGGTCACCTTGGACTACAGAATTTTCTATATACTGAAATGTATTTGGGGGGATGTTTTTTTGCAAAAAAGTTAAAGTCTGAGTCTTGCTGTGTACGTTTATGCACTGTTCAGCTAGGTTTTTTTTTGTGTTCAAATAAAACTTTAAACTCTATGGTGGCCTGAAGCTGATAAATGAGAACTGAATGGGTGGTCAGGCATGAGAAGTGTGTAAGTATGTGGTGTGACCCAGGGTTTGAGCATCACCCAGAGTTCATTCTAGTTTATTGATACTCTCCATCCCTCTTACAAGTAACTCCCAACATGATTGTTTCTGAAATGTTTGTTGAGGTGTGTTTGCATATCTATTAGCACAAATGTCTGACATTATATAATAGAACTGAAGTGTGGTTCTTTACCGCTTGAAATGTTAGAAGGCGTACAATTGCTATGTTGCAGCTAATACCTCCCAGCCTTGTAAATAAAAATAAAAAATGTGACCCCCTAATGCCGTACTTTTCGATCATCTTAGTCTATGCCCCAATATGGGGTCGATTCAGAAAGAAATAATTAGAATCTGACCTTCTCCCACTGCAAACCAAATGGACAGCTAGGACAGTGTCGGAACTAACACTATTGTGAGTAGTGCTGTGTTTGTTTACAGGGCCCGGAGGTGAGGAGTCCTAGCAATGTAGTGTTTCTCCCTAGGTTGAGTGTGTGCTAGACCACAGTAAATAGACCGACTTGTTTTAAAAGTTCAAGCAGTCCCTTCACATGCATACACAATCACAGATAAAGGTTGATTTTGCAAAACCATTATTCAGTATGTGTATGTCAAGTTTTGTAGGGTTGGCCTGGTGCCCAAAAGAGGCACATACATGTAAGGGTTCTATATATAGGTGTGTATTGCCGTATGCTGTCTTCTCTTGAACTCTGGTTAAAAAAAAAAAAAGGTTGATGATCCATGCAGTAAATGCATTATCAAAACTCAGTGTAACTTGTATGAAAAAAAAATAAAAATGATACTTCCATCAGTTTCTATTCCCAGTCTGAGCACCAACACACGGTGCGATTGGGCAATTTCCTTCTACAATAGGACAAGAAGATCCTACTAAATAGATTATTGTCCTTTAAGAAGCTTTCCTGTACCCTGCTATTCCAAGATAACACCACAGTTACTAACTGTAAGTGTGTCTGGAGAAACTCCTTCTCAGACATTGCCTTATTCAGTGCCTCTGTGTCAAGCCTATGATACCTTATGGAGGTATGAATCTTCATGTGGCTGCTTTGCGTATTTCCTCGGAGTAAACCATCCGCCTGTCTGTCAAAGAGGCCACAATGGCCTGAGTGGAATGTGTTTTATCAGACATTGGAGGTTTCTTCCTGAGAGACTAGAGTGTAAGGCAATGGTGTCCTTTAACCATCTGGTCAGTGATGGTTTTTGAAGCTGGCCTTTTTATTGTGCTCTAAAAAGCAAGTACAAATTGTCTGCCATCCTCAAATGATTTGTCCTTTGTAGATAGCTTTTTAGGCATCTTCCTTCATTCAATGACTTTAGTCTGTTATATTCTTCCAGATTCCTAGATGGGGGTAAAAAGTAAGTAGGATAATGTTCTGATTAATTTTGCCTAGACTTTGGGAAGATCCTCAAGATTACTTTGTTTCTGTATGTTTTGCTGGTAATGCTTGAAGTTCTTATACTATTTATCTGACAAACTGCTAAAAAGAAAACTATTATATGAATGGCTCTTCAAATTGAATTCTTCCAATGGTTTTGAAGTGGTTGGTGCAGAGCATATTTAATAAGATTCAGATCCTATTGGGCAACAGGTGCTTTTGAAATTCTGGATGGTTTTTGAGTCTTATTAACTGGTCTTCTATAAATAGTTTATGGCAAAAGGCACTGATTGCACATACTGTATATGTTGCCAATCTCTTTATTTTATTGAGCTGATAAAATGGAAAACCTACACCACATAATACAATGGTGCATGGTATTACAGCTTTATATTGGCTTACATTGTCATTTATTTATAAAACGCTGCTATATTATTCAGTGCTGTACAGAAAATATTTTGTCATTGGCAGTGCCTGCCTCAGTAGAGCTCAGTCTAAATTACACACATACACAATCGGTATGTTTTTGGAGTGTGGTAGGAAACCCACGCAAACACTGGGAGACCATACAAACTCCACACAGATCGATGTTGCATAACGTGACCTGTTGGTAGATCTTGAGGACTGGTTTGGACACCTCTGCTTTAGAATAATCTGTGCATGGACTACAAGCTTGGCTCTCTGTAGGAGGTGGCTATGTGCTATGTTACAAATGTCTTCTTAATCTGTTTATATGTTTTAGGGTACTGAGAATCTGCTACCCCTGTGATAGCTGGTTATAGTAGTTTGTAGGCATTGGTTTGTATGCAGATGTGCCCTTTGCCAGAGATTCTGATGGATGGCCATTTGGTGTCAAGACCATTCGCAACTTCTGTTCCAATTTACTCTGTAAAAAACAAAAAACAAAAAAAACCCAGCCCCCATTACGAAATGATTTAAATAGCACGAATATACCACGGAAAGTGCGGGAGCAATGGGGGGGGGGTTGGTGGTCTATCTCCTCCTCCTTGGTATAATCCCAATTAGCCCTACTCAAACCCGTTCAAGATGCTTAATAGATCTCATGCTGGTATTCTTCATTGTAATTTTGCCCAGCCATGCTAACTGTTGTAATTCTTTTCATGTTTTTTTTACTGTTTTTTTACATTTGTCAATATTTATTTATGGTACTACTCATTCAGCAATCCCCCTCCCCTTGTCTGTTTTTCTGTACCCCAAATAACTAGCAAAGCTTTGATCAATAAAAATATTGATGAGTAAAAAAAATAAATAAATAATGGGGATTTTTATCACTGCAAACAAACATTTAGTAGAAGCCTACCCCATGGGGCAGCACATGTCCAATAGGGTGACCGATGCTTTTTTATCTATTTTTTTTGTAAGAAAAAAGGTGCCGGAACTCACATCACGTAGTCAATCACTGTACACATACGTCAGTTGTGTAATGAAACCTAACGTTTGCCGCCCGCAGTAAGCACTCGGCGTGCGACCACACTACCAATCACAAGCTGAACAGCGCCACAAGCCAAGCGGCGCCACCACAACCAGCGCGGATGATGTACGCATGCATCGGGCTCTACACACAAGCAGCCCGCATGCACCGTTTTAATGATTTTGCCGCCAACCTGCTACGCTCGACAGGGCGATTCAAGTCCACGTGGACCAAACCTCAAATGTTCCAAAGTTACTTTTTAAAACTTGGAAAATCTGTCAAAAAGGTGCCGGAACCCAGTTCCATGACAAAAAAAAAAAGCACTGAGGGTGACCATACCTGCTGCTCTTGGTCCCTGCCTATCTCTTGTGCTGGATAACACCTATCCCTACTGAATACCTGGAATTAATGAAATTTTTTTAGTCAGTAGCAGTTATCCAAAGCAGCATCCCTTCATCTAACCAAGGTGACATTTCTCCATTTAGAACATACATGACACAGGTCCCCCCTCCCCCACAACCACATTCCTTCTGTTCGGGATTTTGGTTTTGGCTTTAAAAGTGACGAAGACAGTCCGTGTCCCAATGCAATACAAGGGCGCCCTTCCAGGCGCGGCCACGACCCGCGCGCGTTCCCGCGACAAACGCGCTCTCCTGGGTGCGGGACGCGCCCCCCCCAGGCAGGTGACGGTTGGAAAAGGCGGGCGATTTAAATCCCAGTGAGGGAACAGCTGGCGTGGGGTACGCAGGTACCGGCAGTTCCCATAGCAAGTGGCTCTAGCCTGGGATTGGCGTTGCCATAGGGTAACTGGCATGACACTGTAATTACAATAATAAACCAGCGACATGTCCTAGTGAGTTATTCTGCAAGATGATGTGTGACTAGGTTGTCCGAGCATCTCCTGACACTGCTGCACTACACTTTACCTGCATTTATCTGCTTTTATTTTGTTTATGTATATAGCCGTTTATTTTCTTTATTTCTATGGACTCAAGCTATGAGCCTGGTTGCTGGAGCTTCCTCCACGGACTGAAGGTGACACATGGGCTTCACTTGTAATGCCTGCATAGTACCTGGCACCTGTCTGCTTGGTGCTAGTATAGTGTGTGCAGTAACTGGCACCTGTCTGCTTGGTGCTAGTATAGTATTATAGTGTGTGCAGTAACTGGCACCTGACTGCTTGGTGCTAGTATAGTATTATAGTGTGTACAGTAACTGGCACCTGTCTGCTTGGTGCTAGTATAGTATTATAGTGTGTGCAGTAACTGGCACCTGTCTGCTTGGTGCTAGTATAGTATTATAGTGTGTGCAGTAACTGGCACCTGTCTGCTTGGTGCTAGTATAGTATTATAGTGTGTGCAGTAACTGACACCTGTCTGCTTGGTGCTAGTATAGTATTATAGTGTGTGCAGTAACTGGCACCTGTCTGCTTGGTGCTAGTATAGTATTATAGTGTGTGCAGTAACTGGCACCTGTCTGCTTGGTGCTAGTATAGTATTATAGTGTGTACAGTAACTGGCACCTGTCTGCTTGGTGCTAGTATAGTGTTATAGTGTGTGCAGTAACTGGCACCTGACTGCTTGGTGCTAGTATAGTGTTATAGTGTGTGCAGTAACTGGCACCTGACTGCTTGGTGCTAGTATAGTGTTATAGTGTGTGCAGTAACTGGCACCTGTCTGCTTTGTTCTTGTATTACATTGTGTGATTGTTATTACATTTGAAAGTATTCATTTTTAAAATGGTGCACTGGTTTTCTTTTCTATGCAATAATGAACATGTGAAATCTCCATATATAGAGTTGGGGATGTAACACTATGACATTGGTGTAAAGGGGTGTGGGGTGTAAGTAAAAATGGGTGAGTGCAGGAATGAGATTGATTTTGGGGTACGTTGAAGTGCCCTCCACACACCCACCCTTTGCTGGATGTTGGTATGGCCAGCTGTAGAAATTTAGACTTTGTTCCTAATTTTCCAGGGATAGTGCCAAGTTTTAAGTCTTTGTCCCTGGACAATCATTGCGTTCAGTAGTGACCCACTGACCAACAAAACTGTTTTGGTTTTTTTTTTGTTTTTTTTCTATCTGCCTCTTAGATGCAGTTCTTATTGTGATTTTAAGCACTTTATGGTGTCTATTAAGCTGTAACCATGCTGAAATGTGTTCCCCCCCCCCCCTCTCATAGTCTAGCCATTTGTTTGTTTTTTAAGTTTTAACTAAGTAACTTTTTTTAGTTAACAAAAGTCTAATGCAGGAGATATAATTGAATATCATCCTTTTTCATTGCGATAAGGGATGATCATTAATGGAGGACATATGCGTACACATGTCAGTCAGTTACGCACACATTGCTGTCTTTGCCCCTGATGCTCTTCCTAGTACCCCTGCCCCTATCGCCCACACATTTGCTAGTTCATGCTCCTCCTTTCTATGCTTCCTCTTCCTACTCCCTTAGTCTTTTGCCTTGTCTACTTGCTCCTATCCAATATCCATCCTCACCCTCTGCCTTCATCTTCATCCCAGATCCAGCCCATTCCCATGCACCAGCAATTCTACCCATGTCCTCAATATCTCCCTACTTCCCTCTCTCCCTTTCTCCTGTGCTCTCTGGAATTCCAGATCCATCCACAACAAACTGCCCTTTATCCTATGACCTCTGCAACTCCAACTCTCTTAACCTTGTTGCCATCATAGAAACATGGCTTTCCTCCAGTAATACTACTTTTCCTGCTGCTTTCTCCTATGGTGGCCTCTCTTTCACCCACTCCGTCAGACCTGTTGACCACCCAGGTGGCGGGGTGGGCATCCTTCTATCCATCAATTGTACCTTTCGTGTCATCTCCACTGAGTTCTCCCTTTCTTTTCTCCTCCTTTTGAAGCCCACTCTATCCGTCTCTTCAACCCCATTCATCTTGTTTCGGTCATCTACTGCCCCCCCTGTTCCCACTTCCCAATTTCTTGATGATTTTGCTGCCTGGCTTCCCCCACTACCTCTCCACAGACCTTCCCTACATCATCCTAGGTGACCTTAACATCCCCATCGACAACCCCACAGACACAGCATCTATCAAACTTCTTGCCCCCTCTTCTTCTTTTAGTCTCTCTCTCACAATGAACCTCTTCCCCACCCACTATCTTGGCCACTCCCTTGACCTCGTCTTCTCCCATCAATGTGCTCTTTACGATTTCTCAAACTCTCCCTTCCCACTGTCGTCTCTCCTTCGCTCTTTCCCCATCTCCTTTACCCCTCTTCACACCCAAATTTACCCTTGTTGGATACAATCTTGATCCGGCTATTTTTGCCTCTTTGTTTGAAACTCTCCTCTCTATCCACCCTGGCCTGCCCCAACCACGTGGCCTCCCGCTACAACCACACCCTCACCACCAATCTTGACTCTCCTGTCCCTGTCTTTTCTGTCCACCTAAATCGCTCTAAATCCCAACCTTGGCACTCAAAATTTACCCATTTTCTTCAAAATTGCACGCGTACCCCTAAACGCTGCTGGAAGAATTCTTGTTTCTTAGCAGACTTAATTTCATGTTCATCCTCTCATTCTACAGTTCCGCCCATTCCCTTGCTAAACAATCCGTCAAGTTTTTCATATCTTCAGTCCTCCAGTACCTGCTGTCTTTTTGCCACTTTCAATTCACTCCTTTGCCCTCCCCCCCCCCCCTTCCATCCTCCCTTACTGCCTCAATTTTGGATATGAAAAGGGAGGCAATAGGATATGAAATCTCCTCTTCCCCTCATCAGTTTTCTACCACTCCACCCCCCCCTCTCCCTCCAGCCACCACCTCTTTGTAGTACTTCTTCTGCCCCACTACGAGTGAAGAGAAGTCCATTCTCTTATATTCTCCTCTCCACCCTCAACCTGTCCCCTGGATCCCTCATTGCGTGCTTTCACCTGGCTCATCTCTTCAATCTGTCCCTCACCACTGGAATCTTCCCTGCATCCTTTAAACATGCTCTTGTCTTGCCCATTCTTAAAAAAGCAATCTTGACCCCATCCCACTTCTCTTTCCCCTTTTGCCTCCAAAATACTTGATCCGCTTGTCTACAAAAGTCTCAGGAGCTACCTCTCTGATAAATCCTGCCTTGATACTTTCCAATCTCTCTTCTGCCCTCTCCACTCTGAAACTGCTTTGCCCAAGTCACCAATGATCTTTTCTCGGTCATATCCAGGGGCCACTTCTCCCTGCTTATCCTCCTAGACTACACTGTTGATCACTCTCTCCTACTCCATACCATTGACGTTTTTGGCACCCAGTCCTTTCGTGGTTCGTCTCCTATCTTGCCAAATGCTCCATCTGTTTCTACCTCCTGGTTCCTTCTCACAGGAGTCTTGTCCTTGGATCTCTGTTCTTCTCTCTGTACACCGCCTCCTGTGGTGGAATCGTCAATTCATTTAACCTCCATTACTCCCGACTTCTCTTGGGTGTCCAGTTGCCTCTCTGCCATCTCCTCCTGGATGCCTGTGGCTGGATCACATAGAAATAACTTATTGTAGATAGATATTTGAATTAGGGGTGCAGTGGAAATGTAGTGATTGTTATGGGTTTTTTATTTTATATTGTGGTATTAGACATGTATTGATTTCTGATGCAGTAGCCATTTCTTGGTGGAAATTTGTTTTGTAACTTTGAGAGGAAATCTTCATTAAGTTGATTAGACCTCTGCATGTGAAGTGACCAACACTTGTTTAGCCTGAATACAAAGCAGGGGGCTGTGGGCTTTCATCCTGTGTTAGAACCTGTCTGAACAGTGTAGAAAGCATGTGATTTGGTAAATCATAGATTAGTGTAAATTACATTTAAAATCTAAGTTTACAGAACATATTGCATCCTGAGGGTTGGGTAGCTTTCACCGACTACCACAACCTCGACAACAAAAGGCATTACTTAGTAACAGCAAAACTGTGCTTACTGACAGACATGTAATGGCGACTGCTTGAAAAACACACTTCAAAGGATTGTGACAAATCAATATCCCTTCCGGACAAAATTAAGTCAGTTTGCAGGGCGACACTAAGATTGCTGCTGCTACTAATTTTAAGGAGGTGCACCCTGTAGAATGTAAAATGCTTTGTAAAAAACAAATTCTACAGCGTGCACCTCCTTAAATCAGCATCTTAATAGCAGCAACCCTGATGCTAATATTTGAATGTAATGTTTTAGGCTCTCTGGTGTCTGGTCGGACAAGAGGGGTGGTTTACCCCATGCAAACATATGCGTCAAACTGTATAAAAAGAGCACTGTCTGACCAAGTTTTGTATCATTCAATTTATTGTACTAGTAATCTTTCCAGAAGTTACAAACTAGCATCTAATTGTCCTTATTAGGACTACTTGAGCTAATAAAACATCACTGCTTCAAAACCCTGCTTTGACGAATAACTTACCTGCTGAAAATTCCTGTAACCTACAGATTGGTCTAATCTAATCCTTTATCCGTTCTGAGGTTGGGACCCAACATCCGGTACCAATGCTCTGCCTGCTACCTCCACAGCTCGGGCCAGGGAGGACTATCCACAGCAACCTTGATCTAAAGGAAAAGTTGAGGTGTACCAGCCCAGGTGCCCAAAAAGGGGGTTTACTAGCAGCAAGCGTTACCCAGAAGGAATTTGTTCTATGTGCCCACAAAGGAGCCTAGTGGTGGCAGCAGCAAATCCCTCCTGCATTTAGAGGGGCGCAATTTGGGATAAAGAAAGGGGCAGTGACAAGGCAAGCCCAGCAACACAGACAGGGTGGATAGGAGATCCATCCTGTTACAGATTTCTGATGGCAAGTGGTGGGATAACACCAGGTGGCTTTTTGTGCACTATTCAGAAGAGGAATTACTGCAGCTAGGAGAATGCACAGGATGACTGATTACGCCAACATGTCCAGGACGGACCTTGAGAATCTGTGCAGTGCCAATGGCACTGATATCGGGCATTCGCCAAACAGGGAAGATATAAGAGGGATGCTGAGATTGGCACCTACAACATGGTACCCCAGTGGAGGAAACTTATGGCGGTAATGGCCAAGGCGGAGGCCCAGTTTATAATCGGGAACAAGGTGAAACAGAACCCTAGAGAGCAGTGTGATATGCTCAACAGACTGTATCCATGGAACTAGTCCCTCTGTCTTTATTTTTTTAAGGCGCTACAAGATTTCTGCAGTGCCGTACAGTAGACCATACAAGGAGAAACAGTACAGAACGATAAACGAGTAATACCAAGACTCTAAATGCTCCAAACACAGCTAGTGCAGAAGAATAGGTCTAGAGATAGGAGGGTAGAGGGTCCTGCTCAAAAGAGCTTACATTCTAAAGGGAGGGCAAACAGACAACAGGCACAATGGGTCAGTGGAGGAGATCCAAGTACAAGTGGAGCTAGTAAGGCGACGGGAAGAGAGAGGTGATGAGATCAAGCATGGAGATGGTTAGGTGGAAGGCTTTGAGGAACAGATGAGTTTTAAGTGCCTGTTCGAAGGTGGACAGATTAGGGAACAGTCTGATAGAAGGTGGAAAGTTGTTCAAGTGGACGGAGGGGGGCGCAGCTTAGGAAAAAATATTGAATTCTGGAGTGGGAGGAGGTGAGGTGACAGTCATTGACAGATCACAGGGAATAGGATGGAGAGGAGGTTGGAGATGTATGGCGCAGTGGAGTAGGATAGTGCCTTGTAGGTGAGGTTGAGGAGTTTGAAGAGAATTCTGTAGGGGATAGGGAGCCATTGTAAGACCATGCAGAAGAAGCGGTGTGAAAGGAAAATTATTCTTCATTGCGTTTAGTATAGTATCCTATGAAGGTCAGATGGGCTAAGGATCCAGCTGACGGCCATACCCAGAGTGGAATGGGTCAAGCATTTTGTGCCCACATAGCAAGGATGTGGTGTGCCCTCAGAGGACTGTGGTGACTAAGGAGGGCCCTTTTTACGATTTCATATCATGAACGTTACACTATTACACCAGAGACCTATCAGCAGAAGTTCTAGGACCTTGCAAAGAACCTTCATGCCGGTCCCTGAGCTTTATCAGAAATCACAAGAGACCAGGCTGCAGAAGTACTACAGCTGCGGGATAATCTTTCACCTAAGGATGGATTGTCCCCTAGAGCCAGCACCACACTTGTACCCCTGGTCGGAGTCCTGGGTCCCAGCTGACTTAACAGGCGAAGGTGAGCCAGTAGAGACTGTTTCCAGCCCAGTGGAGTGTGGCGTGATTGGAAGTGACTTGAGATAAGTGTCACTTGTTTTTCTCTAAAGACTCAGGGGCCTCAATAACTGTAGTGAGTCCAAATCGTATTCATCCTGCTGCAGTGTTACACTGCCAAAGTTACTGTGGCAGATGGACTGGAGATGGAAGTGCCTGTAGCAAGAGTGTATCTAGACTCGGGAGATGGCCAGGAGTTGTGAGATGTTGCCATTGTTTATGGCCTCCCAACTGATGTGATCTTGGGCAACCATGTAGGGGGAGGTATTGTGACCGCATTTCTCTACTCCATTACCTGGAGCCAAACTAAGAGACTATATTCCTCAAGATCTATGCCTCTACAAACCAATCCAGAGGAACAGAGACCACAGCTGCTAGACAACAACCATCGCTAGCAACCACATCTTCAGCCAGCCCAGAGGAAGATACTCAAGCTGCTAGATCTTCATTCCTATCTGATCTTGTGGGGGTGCCCGGTAATGCTCCTGCCCCTAGTATGCTAGCTCCAGCGGTGAGTATAGCTAACCACAGTGACCTCCCTTTTACTGACCCAAGTAACATCAACACCCCCCCCCCCCCTTTCCTGTAGTGTCTCGACTTAGACCATAGTGAGGACTGCATGAAAGGGTTCAGGGTAGCTCAACTCTCTGATCCCTTGCTGGAAGGCATGAGGCGCCAAGCTGGCAGCAGCCTTTCAGGGGTGGAGGTGGGGAGTGTGACCTGGCATGATGGGTTGCTGTACTGTCTAGCTAGCAAGGTAGGTGGGGATAGACCAGTCAGGGAACAAATTCAACTGGTTGTCCTACAGAGCTTTCGCGCAACTCTGATGACTGTTTCCCATGAAATTCCTATGGCTGGACACCAGGGAAGAGACCAAACACTGAAGCCTGTGCTCCCCTCAGGTCCTCCAATAGTTGGGTAAACCTTTTCAGCAAGTGGCTGTGGACATAGTAGGTCCTCTGCCTGTGCCCAGTAGACTGGGGAAGAGGTACAGCTTCACACTGGTGGACTGCACTACCCGGTATCCAGAGGCTGTGGCTTTGTCCGCCATCACTGCGAAAAAGGTAACTGACACACTGCTAGGAGTCCTTAGTACAGTAGGGTTCCATAGTGAGATCTTAACTGGTCCATTGTCTCTGGACAAAGTGTGGAGTGTGGCAATTTCGTACTGCCCCCTACCACCCCCAGACTAACGAACTGTGAGGGCAATGCAATGGCACTCTGAAGCACATGGTACAGGCAGTTGTAACTTCGGAGGGTGGGGGGGACTGGGAATGCTACTTGCCACACCTTCTGTTTGCTTATTGGGTGGTGCCATGGGAGACTACCGGTTATTCCACCTTTTGAACTACTATATGGCCGCAAAGTCTGTGGACATCTTGACCAGTTCCAGGAGTCTTGAGAAAGGGCACTACCCACCCAGGATGTCTCTGGTGGAGTATGTGTTAAAGATCGGTTAGAGAATCTCAAGGGACTCGCGCCAGCTAACCTAGCGAAAGCGCAGTCCAAGCAGAAGACTTGGTATGATAAGGACGTGTGCACCAGGGTGTTTGAGGTAGGGCAGAAGGTCCTTGTTCTGATGCCCACTCATCAGAAAAAAGCTCCAGGCTGCCTGCGCTGGACCGTACAGTCTCATATTGCCTAAGTGACATCACCCATATGGTGTCATTTGATAGCGACAGTAGGCGGCAGCGGACCAACCATGTGAATATGTTGAATGCATACCATGTGCATGTGAAGCCGGTAGTTGGGGTTTGCTGCTTACCGCCTGAGGAACCAGGAAGTGATCCACTTTTTGTCTTCCTCGTGGGTGCCAGAGGTTAAGGTGGTTTAGAGGAAGTGGATTGTGATGAGCAGTTAAGTGCCAGCAAGAGGGAGCTGCTTCACGCGATGTTGGGGCCCTTTTGCGGCTCAATTTAGTAGGAAGCCCAGCTGGACTTCCTTGGTGATGCACCATGTGGACACTGGTGAGCATGGGCCAATTGGGCAATCCGTTTATTGAGTCTCACAAGAGGTAAAGGAGTGTATATACAAGGAGGTGCACAAGATGCTTGAGCTAGGTGTAATCCAGCAATCACGCAGTCCCTGGTCGTCCTCCATTGTATTTGTTCCCAAGAAAGACAACATGTTTTTTACATGCACTACTGCTGATTGAACGAGGTGACCGTGTCTGATGCCTATCCTCTGCCCCACATTGACGCTCTGGTAGACATATTAGCAGGAGCAAAGTATATTTTGACATTTAACTTGAGCAAGTGGTATTGGCAAATATCACTGACCCCAGAGGCTCAAGAATGGTCTGCGTTCATCACCCCATTTGGCCTGTTTGAGTTTGTCAATGCCATTTGGGAAGACCATCTGAAACATGTAGGGCAGGTTTTGGAGAAGATTCAGTGGGCAGGTCTGAACAGACAAATGTCTGAGGGACAGTGGAGGGGTGGTAGGATTAAGCCAAAACTAGTTAAGGTGGAGGCAATCCGATACTGGCCGCGACCCAAAGACAAGTACTGTAGCGAAGCCCTTGACAGAGTTCCCTAAGAAGAAAATCCCCAAAGTAGTTGTGTGGACACCCACTTGTGAGCTGGCATGTCAGTCATCAAAGGAAGCCCTAGTTTCGTGTTCCAGTACTGATGGTGCACAATTATGACAGGACTTTATTGTGCAAACTGATGCATCACAGTATGGACTTGGGGCAGTATTAGCCAGGTGGGGCCCGGTGGGGAGGAGCACTCTGTGGTCTATTTAAGCAGGAAATTTTTGAATCAGGAGGTGGGGTATGCCACAATCGAAAAGGAATGTTTGGGCAGTGAAGAAATGTCGGCCTTTTTTGTATGGATGATATTTTACTGTGGTGACTGATATCAACCCTTTAAAGTGGCTACAACACACCTCAGGGGAGAATGGCAGACTTTTGCGGTGGAGCCTTGCACTTCAAATTTTATGATTTTTATATTGTTCAGAGGCAAGGAAAGGACCACAGCATTGCTAACGGACTGTCTCGGCAGAAAGAGCCACGTCTCCTCCAGTAACCCAAATAGACTATGGGACCAGGAGCCAAACCGTGGGGATGTAGTCTGCATGTACAAGGGGGGAGGAGTGTGGTTGTATCTCATAGAAATAACTTATTGTAGATATTTATTTTAATTTAAGGTTTTGTGTGGGGGTTTTTTTGTTTTGTTTTTTTGTGTGATAAATAGTGTGTTGCATTGTGGTATTTAGAAATGTGTTAATTTCTGAGGTATTGATTCCTGATACAGTAGCCATGTCTTGGAGAAAATCTTTTTTTGTAACTTTGAGATGAAATCTTAAGTTGATTAGAGCTTTTCATGTAAAGTGACCAATACTTGTTTAGCCTGAATACACAGCAGGGGGCTGTTGCCCTTCTTTCCTGTGTGGCCTTTTGTCTGTGTGTTAGAACATTTGTCAACAATGTAAACAGCACTTGATTTGGGAAATCGCAGATTAGTGTAAGTTTTAAGTATAAATTACATCTAAAATCTACGTTTAGAGAGAACATATTGCATCCTTTTGAATGTAATGTTTCAGACTCTTTGGTGCCTGGTTGGACAAGGGGGCTGGCTTACAACCTGTAAACATAGGAGTCAGAAACTGTGTATAAAAAGAACTGTTTGACCCTGTTTTGTATAATTCAATTTGTAATTTCTGGAAAGATCGCTAGTACCACAAACTGGTGTGCAACTGTTGGGAGGTTATATTGCCACTTTATAGGCCACTGCGAAGACTTCACGTAAGTACTGTATGTATATTTCTGGAGACCCCATCTCCAAAAAGACATTTAATTAAATATATAAAAAAAAAAAATATCTGAAGTCTACTAAAATAGTTCATGGGCTGCATGTAAAGGTTACTGGATAGAAAAGACAAAGGTGATATGGAAATATTCAAATATATTAAGTATTAATACAGTTCATGTAGGCTTTTTGTAGTGTGTGGGGTTTTTTTTTTTTTCTTTTGCTGGAGCTAGAAGTGCCACCTGGTTGATTAAAATTGGACTGGTTGTCAAGGTGAACTGGACAGAAGCTCATGGAGACAAAATAAGTGTTGCCCCCCCCCCCCTTCCCCCCACAGTTGCAACCATAGCTGGGGTGCACATGCAATTTTGTCACAGAAATGAATTAAATGGAATGAAAAGTATTCTGGTGACGCATGCTAATTTTTAATTTATCTTAACAAAACAAAGAAAAAATTAGACTGAAAAGAAGTGGTAGAATTGATGTGACAGACAATCTAATGTTTAAAAATAACTAGCATAAAGGTATGTTTTTGTATGAATTTTATTTACTCACAATTTAAAAAAAAAAGACCAAAAAAAAATGTCACATGTATGTGTTCTACAAGTAAAATTATGCTTAGGATATTTTCCTTTTTGTGGTCCAATTTTGAACTAAAAATTCTAAACTTGTGGTTATTCACGTTTTGCAGGCATATAGAAGAAAGAAATCGGAGATGGCGTACAAAAGATCCAATTTAGACAGACCTACTGCAGACCAAACTCTCTACATAGCGGGTGCAGAAAATCCTTTTGGCTACAAAGAGTGTCTAATGCAATTATCTCAGGACAGTGGATACAATGAATCTCTTAAGGCCTTCAGTCCAGGATATGGAGAAAGCCGCAGTGATTCTTCAGAGTGCAAAACTCCAACGCAAGAATCTGAAAACTCTGAGAATGTAGATCCTACCCTGATATGCTCTCCTATAAGATACAAAATAGTTTGGGAGTCTGAAATTGGATTAAAAAACACTAAGCAGATGGTTTCTGAAATTTATGAAACTCCACGTGTTATTAAAAAAGAAGCTTCACTGCGACGTAGGTTACTACTTTCCAAAGCTACATCTGGTGGGAGTTTAGACTTTGATGCTTCAGAATGTTCAAGAGAAACCTATGGAAGGAAGAAAACTCTTCAACGCGTTCCAAGTTTTGAGGCCAATTTTTCCAATGGTTTTGTAGACTCCCCAAAAGACACCTCTTACAAACCACTAGCAACAAGCACTTTAAAAACAGAAACAGATTCTGGCACGTCATGTAGTAAATGGAGACTGTCTTTTGCTCAACAGAGAAGTTCCACCATAGATGAGTCTAAATGTGAAACTGTTTCTTTCCCAGAAGTTGAAAACCTCTCTCCAGTTCAGTACTCTACCGATTCAACTGATGATAGCATTCTCAGTGTTAGTGAGGAATACATTTCAGAGGTGCCTGCCACTCCAACCTGTAACATAACTTCCTGTGGCAAAGAAGAGTTTCAAACTCCTGTCAGTGACCTTGCTGCAAGTTTTCGCTTTAATCTATGCACACCCACTGGTCCTCCAGTAAGTGACTTTGACAATTCAATAACTGAGGACAGTGCTTTTCACTCACTCGGCTTAGATAAATCGCAAGACTCTTTAACTGATCATGAAGGCTCTTTCCAAGAGCTTATTCAAAAGCAGAAGGAGACCCCAAAATCATCTCATAAAAATCGACCGCGAAAACTAGAACGGTGTAGAAGACTATCCACTTTGCGGGAACGAGGCTCCCAGTCAGAGGTTGAGGAAGAATGTTCTGAAAAGCAACTCTTGAGTTTGACATACAAATCGAAAGTGGCAAGAAATTCTGTAGATGAGGAAAATGAATTCAGCTTTGAAGAATGTGAAACCAATTCTCTTTTAAAGATTGAAGATTTGACTGGTACACCTGCCCTTCGTGTAGTTCGTGAGATACTGATGAGAAGCACCCGGAAAAGGGCACAGCAGGCCACGGTGCAGGAGCTCCTGGGCAGTTTGGATTCTTCAGAATTATCAGAAGATGGACTTACAAGACTTATTGGAAGGAAAATGGGCTTAGAAAAAATAGATATTTTATCTGAGTTGAAATACAGAAATTTGAAGCATATACTAGCTCTTATTTTTAAAGTATTAAATGTGGAAAGCATTTGCAGGTGAGAACAAAGTAAAGTACATACAAAGACAAGGTCATGTTTTACTCCTGTGTCTATACAATTGATTCTTTAGAGCATGTACCCTAAATTCAGCAATATTCACTGCTAAAAAACCAATTGCTTGACAGCATCTAAATATTGCGCAACCTTTGTTTGGTCCGAGGGCCACGTTGAAAGATGGTACTCATTTGAAGGGCCTCCATAAACTAAATTTGCTTAAACATGTAAAGTTTATTACAAGAACAGAGGAATCTATTTGCAGTCATGGTTAAGTAGTCTGCATGGATTACCGAAGTGTTTTGTGGTGCATTCCTAGAGGGAGAGTGGCCGTTGTAAGAAAAGGGTGTGGTCACATAATAAGCCATGCCCCTTCCCTGTAACAAATTTGGCCTCCGTGCCTCTGCAGTAACATCCCCCCTTCCCCCTGCTGTAATACTGTCTCCCCCAGCCCTTCAACCCTGCAATAATTTACTGTTATACATTTCTGGAGCTTTTTTTTTTTTTTTTTTTTTTTTTTCTAAAGCCACCCAAATCTGGGTCTTAATTTCCACCGGGCCTACGTAAGCTACATGGTCTGGGGAAGATTTTTTTGACTAAATTACAGCAAGAGTTTTTTTTTTTCCTTAGTTTTTTTTCAAAGTTACCGCAGATGATATCGATAAATAATATCAATTTAAAAACAAACCAAAAAAAAAACCACTCGTCCTAATTCTGTCGCAGATTGATGAATATGGCTCCTTCTGTTTTGTCCACTGAAATTGGGGAAAATGTTCTTGCTGTTAATTACTATTTTTGGGTTATGAATCTTGGTTGTATATTAAAAGACATTTAAAAGAGTTTTAACTTGTAGCACATATGTAATACAGTATGTATATGTAGCTGTATTATGACTATTCCTCAAAATGTAAACCTAGTTAGGTATAACTCCACTCACAACTGAACATGCTGCCTTTATTAAATAAAAAAGGGTTTGATGGGAGACAGAGCACCCACCTTCCTGCTGACCTGGGATTCTTTTTTCCTTATAGCGTGTTGACCACTGACACAATCAGTGGGAGCATGTAAGTATTGGGGGGTGTTTCACTGCATTATAACCTCACCCAGGTAAGTAATTGAGGGTCTGGTTTAACTTTGATTTTTCCACCCGAAACTGAATCTTGTCAATAGAAGTTTTGATTTTATTGTGGCCTTTAACATTGAAACAAGTGTGGTATTTTTCTTTTTAGTATTTGGAAAGTAAGCAAGGAGTGGCGTGAAATGGTTCTTCAAGATAAGAATGCATATCAGAGAAGAAAACGGTTCTTGAAAAAACAGAGGGTTGAAGCTGAGGTAATGTGTTGTACTGTTTGCTTTATTGTCAGGTAGATTAAACATTCAATAAGATCTCTTGATGATGGGATAAAGTTATTTATGAGTAGTTAGGTCTCTGTACTGAGCAAGTGACACATCTGATATGTCTTCTGAAGAAGTAATTTGAATCATTCCCATCTATACCCTGTTCTTGTTTTGTTTCTCCTACTGAATTAAACAATACAGGTATTCTAATCTCCAATAACTTGTCATTTACAGGAAGGGCACACGTTCCCTTCAGAAGATGCAACAACCAGATTGCATCTCTTAAACAGGTCTGCTTTGAAATCTGTTCAAGCTCAAGCTAAATTTGTGTTTCATACACCAACTTCTTCCTGTGGTTCTTTGACACCAAAAGACTCTACGACCATTCCCTATTCTGCAAGCAAACGACAAGAATATGTTAAGGTTAGTCTGTTACTATTAAAACTAGTCTTCATCTATGCATAGTAATGAGAGGCTAAAATGGGGTCCGACCCATGGAGTTGTTTGTGGCATTTGTTTGTTTTAATGCCTCCAAATCTTTAAAGGAGAACTCCACCCAAAACTAAATTCCGTAAGATAAACCTTACTGCAAGAAAATGTGTGAACCAAAACTGTTGTCTAGAAGAGTCCTAAACAGATGACTTCTTACTGTATATGGTACAAGTGGACCGTATATATTTTGATATTTAAAAAAAAAAAATGTTCACTTTAAACTAAACTACCCCTTCTGAACCCTGTTGCCAAATATACCATTACTTTTTAACCCTAGACTCAAATGCATAGTAGCTTCCTGCAGGTGGCAAAATAGTGGGACAACATCGGGTTTTTAATACATCTAATAAATTTGGGAAATGTTCACATAACATGAAATGCTGTTTTTTTTTGGTTTTTTTTGGAATCTCTCCCTGTCTTTGGGTTCTTTCGTCCCTCCCGCTGTGCTAAAGGTGTGACTGTCTCTGTGATGTAATGTACATGCATGATGAGGTCACTGACTGCCCCCTTCACCTGACAGAGGAAGAAGGCAATAACTACCAGTCTGAATGATTGGTGAGGAATTCCTTTCTCCCTGGAACCCAGTGCTCTGCTCAGGACAAGGATAGATAGATTATACATACACATACTGTATATATAATTTGAAATCATTTCAGTTTTTAACATCAATTTGCCATAATTGTTTTATCTGATTTTTAAGTACGACTTTACTATGTTCATGGAGTTAAATATTGTTTGCTCTGCAGATTGCCAAAACTTTATTCACAGATGAAGCTTTAAAACCCTGTCCACAGTGCCAGTACCCTGCAAAATACCAGTCCCTAAAGAAACGTGGCAAGTGCAGTAGGAAAGACTGTGGCTTTGATTTCTGTATTTTGTGCTTGTGCACTTTTCATGGCTCTAAGGAATGTAGCGGTGGATCAGGAAAGCGGGTGCATAAAAAAGATGTACTCCCTGGAAGTGCCCAGAGCAAGCGCAATTTGAAAAGGCTTTGAAATTGATCCATTTGGTCCAGTCTCATCAGTTTGTTTATGTTTTTAATCCAGCTTTTATTTTTGTATCTTACATTTCTTGTTCTTTTTGTACCTTTTTTTATGACTGATGTAAAGATTAGAGTATTAACATAGCTAGGTTCATTGCTGCAAAATAGGGCGAACATCATTATTGCAGAACAACAAATGTATTGCAGGTGTAGCACTTATTGTCACTATTTTGCATCTAGACCGATTAGCTATAGGACTGTTTTACAATATTTTAAATAGTCCAATGTGTTATATGTATATACATTAACTTAGCTGCACATCTTTTATAACTTATTTTAAATTTATTTTTGTTTATGTATCTTGCTGTTTATGCACAATTTTAAATAAAATATTTTAGGACATTTTCATTTTACTTTTGTGCCATCCATACTTTTGTTTGTGAATAGTTTCTACTGTTTCACATATTAAATTCTTCCATTTCTAGGAAGTGTCATTTTATTAAATGCGGTACAGTAAAACGTGACCCTAGGTATTTTGTATGAAAAGGGATTGGGATGGTGTTTGTCCATCTCATTGTGTGACCAGGCCACATCATGCAGTCACTGTGCAGGTGTTTTCAGTGGCCTATCCTATAGCGTTATACAGTGAAATTGGCCTATACAGTTTATGAAATAACCTGAACTTTCTCTTATTGTGTGTGTTTGTTTCTTGTATATGTTTTGCATTCATACAATATTCATTCAAGTTTGAGTTGAATTGGTTCTGAGATAAATATATTTTTCTATATAATTATATGGTGTATTTCATAAATGTCTGCAAATGAGCTTTTACTTTGACATATACTTTTCATGGGACAGTGTGACTCCTTTTTGGGAAAGATGGAATCCATATTCTCTTGTATTACCATTCGCATGCTAAACATGTGTAGTATAATGCTCAATCACTTTGTTTTGTGCAGTTAGAAATGTAAAATTATCCCATACTCTAACGATTGTGCAACCTAAATTTGGATAGCTGATTACACTGACGTTCCCCTTGCCTACTATGCCACCACATTGGACAAGAGACTTTACATAACCTGACTTCTCAGATCACTGAAGCCTTACACAATAAACTTTATGTCCAGGTTAATGTGTGAATAAATGGCTACTTGTTGCTTCATTTCGACTTGTGTACCCTGTCAATTTTCCCTGTCTTTCACTCTGTGTCTCAAGGTTTTTATTTTTATTTTTTTCCCCCCTCTGAGATTATTGATCATTTCGCCAAAGCCACATTATGCTGTCCTGCGATTGCTCGCAAGGATTAAAATTAAAAAAAAAAGTTTGTAAATACAGTTCATACAATATTTATTTTTTTTGTTGAATTTCTTAAAAGGTCCAACTTGTGCATCCTGTTCTAACAATTTTTCCACAGTGAAACTTTTTTGTGAACAGGTAAGTCAACCACCAGAGGGCACCATAGAATATAACTATTTATTTGGTTTTTTGACAAATCAAAACATCAACTGTGTGGTTTCTGGTGTGGGGTTTTTTGGTTTTTTTTGTGTTTTTTTTTATCTAGTTGAGCACCTTTTTGTTGGTCTTATTTTTATGTTTGTGCATAGCCTGTTTTGTGTGCTGGTCTAGTAAGAGGCAGTAGTGACCCGTTATTCCCCACATGGTGTGCGGGGAATGGGAGCAAGCAGGAAACAACTGATTAAAGACCCTCCCTTAGCAGCAGAAAAATAATGTGAGGGTCTAGTTGATGAAAGAAGATTGTAATATCAAATTGTATGCAAAAAAAACTTTGTTTCAATGAAACAGTTTCTTGTATTCTATCTGCTGACTCTATCAGGTTCAAGGAAGCACAAGCTCCACTCAGACTTGGCATTCACAGGAAATTGCTGACCATACATTTGGCTTGTTTTCCAAGCTAAGGGTATATCATGGAGACCTGGTAGGTGCAGGGTAGTCCTACACTTTCTCCTGTAAGCTAAAAAAAAAACGACCTAATCTGTAACAGATCCAAACCTGCTTGTATTAGGTTGCCACTACTCGTTGAACATACAATGGAAACACTAATCGGAAATGCCTCCAAAAGGTTAAAAAAAAAAAAAAAGAGCAACGTCTCCTATACTCTTCCCAGCACCAGATGGTGCATATTGTGTGTGCTGAATCATGTTGCTATAGTATATGCCTTTTCTTACATCCTATATGGGAGACACTGCCACCACAGGGTGGAGCTGGGTTCTTAGGAGTTAACTCTAAGGAAACAAAATCTCCTCCACTTAAGAGACCATCACTAACCTGCTCCTCTGTTTAAACTTGGTGCCCTGGAGTAAGGGCGTTTATGTACAGTGCTGCCTATGGCAGCTGATATAAATATTCTTATTTTAGTTTCCTTTGTTTATTTCCTTATCGCTGCTATTGCAGCGGTTGCAGTCTCCTGAATGGGACTGAGGCAGCCAGCCCGGTGCTTCCAGTCTCCACTTTCCTTGTTTGGGAGGCCTCCAAAGAGGAGTTTCTGGTCCACCACAGTAAGCAGGGACCTGGGTATAGCCAATGTTAGTGGGCTCTTGGACTCTTCATTATGGCTATGTAAAGTATGACTATATATTGTCTAAACTGCATAAATCAATTTAGGATGGCAAACCAGTTGATTTGAATATTTTCAATTGATTTCCTTTCAGTCAATATATTTAGGAAACTGATATTTTTACTGTTTAAAGCTGGATGGACACATGTTGCTGCTAACCACCCTCTTCACGAGGGACTAATCTATGGATTATATAGGGTACATTGAGAAGGGGGATGAGCAACATGTCTGACAGACTATCGCTTTGAAGATGGCCTATTTACTTAATAGGGTCCTATGAATAAGAGATCTCTATAAACCGAGCCCAGGACTGTGGACCTTTTTTTTGAAGGCCTGTTGAGTCCCAAGATATTGACCCTTCTTTGGGTCTTAACTGAATGTTGGCCTGAGACCCCCTGACTCGTATGGATTCTGAACAAGGTACTTCAGAATACTGTATATTTTCTATTAACCAACTGGTTTAAGCACTCGGATACCCTGTTTGGTTAAAAAAAAATATTTCAGTTATGAAGTCAAATAAGAGGTTACAGATATGAAGGAATTGGGGTATTGATACTAATATGTACTATACAAATGAGACCCCAGTTTGAGGTAAAGAATTAAGCACTGAGATTTTAACATTTATGATTCTTTTGAAAATACCCTCTTTTATACTGGTCACAGGTTCAGTATGTCTTCTGTACATTATGTTACACGTTTTGGATGTCACTCTTCGGTTAGTATATGGATTTGAATAATGTTGCTGGTCGACTATGAAATGCAACGTATTTGACTAAACACATTGGTATTAAGGGGTATATTTATCAAACCTTCTACAAAGAATAATTGGAGATTTTACCCATAGCAACCAACCAGTTGATGATCTTGACTATACTAGATAAATGATGGCTAGAAATTGCTTGCTATGGGCAACACCTCCCATATTTATTTATTTCATGAAGGTTTTGTAAACCTACTTCTAACTTAAATACCTGCATTAGAGTGAGTAAAAACATACTAGTAGGTTAATTGGCTGCTATCAAATTGACCCTGCTCTCTATCTGTGTGTGTGTGTGTGTTAGGGAATTTAGACTGTAAGCTCCAATGAGGCAGGGACTGATGTGAGTGAGTTCTCTGTACAGCACTGTGGAATTAGTAGCGTTATATAAATAGCAGATGATGATCAGCATTTGTGAGACTACAGGTGTTTTCATGTGGGTTTGAGAATACATGAGCTACACCTTTATTTTAGCCTAATAAGTAACCTAGAAGTGGATCTGTTCTGGTTAGCACTGGACACCTTTTAATATTTGTGGCCATATTATTCAACACTTATTTTAAACCTCTTCATTGCATGAGTATTCTACATAATTCATTACTATAAATGTTTTAGTGTGTGTGTGTGTGTGTATATATAAAAATAAATAAATTGTATATATTGGCTTAGGGTTATGTTTCTTCTGTTCCAGTATTTAGTCAGCGCTAGGTGATTAGTTTTGTTTGTAGATAGAGTACTACTGCCATTTACTGTCCAAAAATTCATGTTTGTTGCTGAGACTTAAGGCGATATATGGAATGCAAAGTAAAATATTAATTTGGATCTCTCTGGCGGATGAAGAAAAGTCATGCCAGATTTCCAGATTGTAGGATGCATGATTCAGATAGAAGGGCAGCAGAGTTGATCCAGAGATTATGCATGTTTGTTTGTGATTTTCTTTTTTTATTTTTTATTTTTATTTATAATTTAAGTAAACTGTTTTCCTACTTTTTTTTTTTTTTTTTTTTTTTTTTGTCTTTGTACTAGTATTTCAGGATTATAATATTGGTGTACATTTCTTCATACATTTTATCCTGGATGGTGATTACTACCACCCAGAAACAACAAAAGCAAAAATAACATTTATCCCTAATTGCAGACCTTAAAATGTTAGCATTTGTGTGAAGTTGAATCCTCTCTTGCTTAGATTGATAAACATCTAGGCAGGTGTTTGGCACACAAGTCGTACAATTAATATTGTTCATCATATCGGTTCACACAGAGTTCAGTTTCTGTCCCTTGCTCTGGAACCTGAGCAGACCTCAATAGGATTTTGTGGGCATTCATAATATAATCTTTCTCACCATAAAGATTCAGGTGCAAATTTCTCCAAGCAATTAAAGCCCAGAGGAGGATCAAGATAAGTGCCAGCTTGCAGCTAGTCTGGTAGGGAAATCTTCCGTAAACCAAGCATCTCACAAAACATGGATAAGTACGCTGGACTGGACAGAGTTGCCGACTTGCCTCATGTGAGCCCTGGATTTTCAGGGGCAATCCCCAACAAAACCTAATATTTTGCTTCTTTAGGGTGTCATTTAGTGGACGTTGGAGGCAAAGTTGTATGAGTGTCTGCCAAGACAGGTCTTGGAAGATCTTTATTTTATGACCGTCGAATTCGATGACCTCAAGTATTCTGGCCTTTTGCATGATCTCTTCCTTTACTTTGTAATAATGAAGGTGACATATAATGTCCCCTGGTTCTTCTGTCTGGGGACTTCTTGGCTTTAGTGCCCATTCGAACATCATGAAGTTGTTGGGAGTCAACATCTAGTATTTTATTAAATATTTTCATGACAACATCAACAATACCTTTAGTTGGGATATCCTCCAGGACTCTAACTCTTGGGTTATTGCGTCTGCTGCAATTTTCTGGTTCCTCTATGCGTCTTTGCATTTCAGACAGTTCCTTTGATTGGTATCTCTCAGCTGGGTGAAAAGGACAGATCTTCAGAGTGGCAGGCAATGGAGCAGTAGGGTCCCCCGTAAAAGAAGAGGGTAATACATTTTATGTAAAAATCTGTAGGTAGGAGTACCCCACTATTAACAGTTTAAATGATTTGGCTAGCAGCGCGATACACATCCGTGTCTGCTCCATTCGGCTTTCAAGCTCTGCCACTGGAAATGGTTTTTAAAAGGGTATCGTCAAATTGTGATATTTTTAATCATGACAACAGTAAGAAGCATCTTAAGAGTTGTAATTGTTTATACTACTGATATTTGCATGGATAATCCAGTGCTCCTCTGAAGTATACAAATTGCTGACTTCTCTGTAAAACAGTTATCTGTAGAGAATTCTGACACACACCAAACCCTTATGCATTTACAGTACTTCAAAAATAAATTTATTCACATATCTGGTACCAATTACCTGTCTAAGAACCAGGCACTAACAACAATTCTGTTAATTACATGTGACATCCACAATCCGCATTCATTCTCTGCTTTCCCATTCATAAATGTGACATGTTCCTGCACTCGTTTTTCATCTCTGCTCCATTAATCAGGCTCCATGTAAGCTGTCCTCTCATATGTCTCCACAGCCTTCATTTCATCCAGCTCTATGCATTAGGGTTCTTTCACAGGGGTGATTTCCCTGTGCCTGTGTCCTTCAGACCAATGCAGGAAAATTGAACATTGTTTCCATCTGTCCGCGGTTGATTTGGTCTGAGCTGCTGCAGATTAAAGGATAACGGTACTTCATTATTATTTTTTAGCGACTTTATTTAAGTTTTCAAACCTAACAAAACAGAACCGTCACAAACAGCAGATACATATAGATAAGCAACATTTACATAACAAAAATCAAAAGACCATAAAATCCTTATAAACTGCAATGAAAAGTTGATGATATAGAATTAAATTTACCATGAGCAGGGAGGCCATTCTGTTGTGAAGGTGCATACCAAAAAATTATTCGTGAAAGCAAGGGATGACCACTGAAGGCCCGAAGACATGTATAAAATAAACATCCTAGAGGAAACTGCTAAATCCACATGTAAAATAAAATCATTCACATGTACAATGTCTGAGAGTCCGCCAGTAGAAGAATTTGCAATGATTAATAGACGAGGTATTATAGTGTATTAGAGGTGTATTAAACCACTGTCCCATAGATTGCAAGCTTGCGAGCAGGGCCTTCTTACCTCTTCGTGTGTATGTATTACCCAGTATTGTTTTATTACTGTTTGTTCCCAATTGTAAAGCGCTATGGAATCTGCTGGCGCTATATACATAAATGATGATGATGACTGGGGTCTAGATACCTGCTAAGACCGATTTTAGTTAAGATTTTTATTTCGGTGCACAGCCTCAAGCTCTTAGTAAGGACACATTGCATTGACCTGCTAAGAATATCCCATATTCACACCACCAACCAGGAGATATTAGTGTTTGCCTCAAACACAAGATGTCTCCCTCAGCCACACTTGACCTTTCTGATAAAGCCTCTCTGTTGGGCTACAAAAATTGCAACTTTCCTGTGTAAACTGGGACTATTGGACAGTCCCCGTTACAGAGTCAACTGGGATTATTGGACAGTATGCATCTTTTAGCCTGAAGGCTGTTTGATGCTTCTATATACCAATAGCTATGAAACAAGTCAGCCATGTAACTTTTGTTATTTTCCACTACTAAATTGAACACATCTTTACTACTGGCCAACAGAGTACGACATTCTACCTAACGTAAGGAACAATTGTTTAAAAGGATTGATTGTTGCCTACTATATGCAAAACACTGGTAACCATAGCAATTGTCACGTGACAATATTCGTTGAATATCTTAAAGGCTAATTCTACCCAAAAATTGAGTTTTCAGTTTTGAGTGGGAGTCCCGTAAGTTAAGCATTAATCAAACATATTACTTTACTACAAAATATGACTTAGCCGAGATCTGGCATTCCAACTGATGCCCCTTATGTCTGCTACTATCCGACAAGGCAGGTTTTTTCCATACAGGCAGCGTGTTGTCACCCAACAATATGCAGCCATCAGGAGCAAGAAGAGCATTGCTAGACCGAGGCAGATGGGAATTAAAGATTTGGCGGAACACTGTACCCCAGGTTAGTAGTATATTGGTCTAATGTATCCATTTATGAAATTTCAGCAAAAACTTCATTTTACTTGGAGTGGTGTTTTTCTGTGTCACTTTTGTCTCTGTACTTATTTGTATAAAATAAACATAGTATCTATGGCATCATAACAAGTCGCCATATACATTTTCAAACATTTGAGTCAGTTGAGGCTGCTAATCAGTCCCCTTTATACCTTTCCCACTCTGGCTCCCAGCCACAGCATTCCATCTCCTGGGTTACTTAACAAATCATCTGTCAGTGCGGTTTCACAGATGGATTTGTGGTGTGTGTTTAAGTAGTGTAAAGTATGCTAATGTCTTGGCTCTGCATTCTGGGAAATATGTTATATATGTGAGAGCCTTACACTCAGCACAGTATATATATATATATATATATATATATATATATAACAAAATAAGTAGGAGGGGGCGCCACATAGTATAATACTGTATTCAACAATACAGATAGGTGTACCGCAAGCCAGAATTTAAATCACCAAGTGGGCATAGGCACTCAGGTATTAGAAGTGAATCAGTAAGGATAAAAACACACAGAGGAGGAAATATTTCCAAGATCACCAACACCATACCAATATGCGTACCAGATAAAAGAACTTTAAAGCTTATCTGTAGGTATAGTAGCTTTGATTCCCCTTCAAGTTGGTGGAGTGTTATTCTCAACACTTACAGGAGCATGAACAGACACTTCAAATATCCTCAGTGGTAGCCACATTTATATAGAGGAAAAAAGGGGGAAGACTCTCATAGTGTAATACCATATGGTTACACATTTATTGCAGAGTAAAATACAGATGTACACTTACATTAAAAAATTAAGATATATGCTTATCTGGGTATCTTTGAGCTGGAACAGGACAGCAGGATTCAGTAACTATCACGCTACCACATTGCCAAAGATCCAGATCACTGAGTCCTTAGGAAATAATCCTCAGCCAAGTTCAACACAGAATGCGCTGCCACGCTATTGCTCCTCCATATGGACCAACTGCTACAAGACAATCTTTAAATTCTTCTTTGATGTTCCATTCCATTTGGTATAGATCAAATTTACGGTAGTAAACGTCACCCAAATGGAATGGAACATCAAAGAAGAATTTAAAGATTGTCTTGTAGCAGTTGGTCCATATGGAGGAGCAATAGCGTGGCAGCGCATTCTGTGTTGAACTTGGCTGAGGATTATTTCCTAAGGACTCAGTGATCTGGATCTTTGGCAATGTGGTAGCGTGATAGTTACTGAATCCTGCTGTCCTGTTCCAGCTCAAAGATACCCAGATAAGCATATATCTTAATTTTTTTAATGTAAGTGTACATCTGTATTTTACTCTGCAATAAATGTGTAACCATATGGTATTACACTATGAGAGTCTTCCCCCTTTTTTCCTCTATATAAATGTGGCTACCACTGAGGATATTTGAAGTGTCTGTTCATGCTCCTGTAAGTGTTGAGAATAACACTCCACCAACTTGAAGGGGAATCAAAGCTACTATACCTACAGATAAGCTTTAAAGTTCTTTTATCTGGTACGCATATTGGTATGGTGTTGGTGATCTTGGAAATATTTCCTCCTCTGTGTGTTTTTATCCTTACTGATTCACTTCTAATACCTGAGTGCCTATGCCCACTTGGTGATTTAAATTCTGGCTTGCGGTACACCTATCTGTATTGTTGAATACAGTATTATACTATGTGGCGCCCCCTCCTACTTATTTTGTTTTAGATTATTCCAGTCCACCAACTGGCTTTGTGGGAACTTTGGCAGCCCCCTGAACATAGGATATCCACTTCTTCCAAAGGACAATATTTGAATTGGAACTTGTTTATCTTCTCAGAGTTACGCGCTGTACTATCTATTGTATTTGTTTATATATATATATATATATATATAATTATAATGTGTGTGCCAGGTGGGATTACAGTGTATGTCTCAAAAATGCTGGTTTGTCTTTAAATATTTAACATTACTTTACGCTGTTAAGTGTCTGCAGAATCAAACACAGAACGCTGCCTATAGGATTACAATCAGCGCAAGGTCCTGTAGGAGCCTTGCATAATGAATCTCACTGCAAATCAGTGGCACTGTTCAGGTTAAAATCTACGCTCATTTCAGCAAAAATGAGTGTAGATTTCTCTACCATAATAACCAGTAGCGTGTGAGCCTCTTACGGGACCTCGTACTGAATTGAATACACCCCTTAATGTCTGTATATATCTGTCAAGATCTGCCTCCAGATGCACTGCAGCATCCTCCATAGGGATGCTGCGTGCTTCCTGCAGCTCCTGTCTGCTAAGAACTATGTTGGACTTTGCCATTATGTGAATCGGGCCTGCAGTAGCTCTCTACCACCAGAGGTGCTGCTGTCTCACCATTGCCACTGAACATTCCACCTATCCAACAGGAGTTACCTCCTATCCTAATCAGCACCACACCTGTTTCACTGCCTTTATAAGACTACCTCTCCCAGTAATCTGGCAGTTCATTGTTGTCTTGTCTGCTGCTGCTGATCTTTCAGAGTATCTTGTATTCTGCGTCCTGTTCCAGTCTGACTTCCTGGTATTGACCCCTGCCTATTCCTCGGTTTTGCTGCTTATTTTCTGACCCAGACCCTGGCTCCATTCTTGACTACACTTCAGCTCATTCCTTGATACCTTTGTGGCCCTCTTGGCTTTTGATTCTTTAGCTTGTTTGACCCTCCTGTCTTCTGACAAATGCGGAATGATCCAGTGCGTCATGCCTCCTGGTAGAACCTTGAGTCCTGACTACCGTGGTTCATTCAGTACCTTGTACCTCCTGAGTAACCAGGTAGCCTGTCATCCATAGTTCATCCAGTGCCTCGTGCCTCCCGAGTCTACCAAGTATCCTGACACCGTGGTACAGCCTGTGTCTTTAGCCTTCTCTGTTTTTCCAGCCTCTGAGCTAGATCTAGTATCCAGCTACTCTGTACTGCCTCTACGAACTGTGTTCTTATTTGTAATTTCCTGAGTGATAATCTTCACTTGCTGTAATTATCTAAAAAAACACGTCACTGGGACAGGAGAGCGATGCTCAGCCCCTCAGCAGCACTGGCTGGCAGCTGTAAGAAGAGTCTTACCCCACACCAGACCAGTGCACGGTCCCTTAGTGCATGCGTAAACCGACATGCCGACTCGCGTACATACACAGGAACTGGAAGCCGGACCTTGGGCTTCAAGAGGCAATCGGAGGACAATGGCAGTACTTGTATAGCTACTATCTATGATAGATAGACTTCCCCCTGCAAAACCTCACTGGATGCCCTTGTCTTCAAAGGCTAGGGGTCTTTGATAAATAGGAAAAAATCTTTAAACTCATGTTTTTGCCTGATCTTGGGGTTTTCTCCTATTGATAAATAGACAATTATGACTTTTCTCACCTGCATTGCCCAATGCTGCACTACAGCTGACAGATAGGTCCATCACCCATAAATGTCTATTACATTTGTGCAAAATACTTTTATCAGTGATTTTAGCTTGGGCCGCCAAGAGAAATTTTGGGCCCTGGTACAGCAATATCATGGGACCCCCTATTGTCTCACACGGGACCTAGGAGCGGATGCAACGTCCTGAACAGGGACACTCCAGGTTTTCAGTAACGTTATACCTTCCTCAACTGATGCAATAACGTGGGTAGAGTTATTCCTCCTGATGATTAACTTGACAGGAAATCCCCATCTGTATATGATGTCTTGGTCTCTTAGTGCTTTGGTGATTGCTTGAAAGGATCTCCGTTTAGATATCGTAGCCATAGAAAAGTCTTGAAATATCTGAAGATTCTGGAGGGATTCAGCGTTATCCTCTGATCTAGCCGCTCTCAGTATACGTTCTTTAGTTTGGAAGAAGTGGATTCTCATAAGTGTATCTTTAGGTAGGTCATCCGACACTGATCTTGGTCTAGGAAGCCTATGTATGCGGTCAATCATCAAGTCCTGTTCAGTCGCTCCAGGCAATAGTTTGCGGAAAAGATCTGTTACATAGGGGAGTAGCTCAGCTGGGGTAACTGAATCTGGAATACCCCGTATCTTGATGTTATTCCTTCTGGATCTATCCTCCATATCCGCAAATTTGTCCCGAAATGTGCTCACTTCTGCTTTCAAGGTTGCATTCTCCGTTATTAGATTATTATGCGAGGCCGTCAGCTCTTCCAGTATATCTTCAATTTGGCCAGTACGACCGCCTAACTCCGCTACCTCCCGCTGTATCTCCCTGATTGACGATCTCATTTCTGATATTTCAGATTTAAACATGGAGAACATGTTTTGCATGGCCTTGATCGTGATAGGACCGTCAGAATCCGAGTTGTCGGGACCCCCTATTGTCGACTAGAAAGGAAACCCATGTGCCACCATGCAGAGGCAGCGCACTGCCAAAGGGGTGTGGCCATACTATTGGCGGTGTGGCTGTGTGTCATTGGGGGCGTGCCTAAGAGGTAAAAAGCGCAAGGCAAGGAATAATTTAATATACCCTCATTAGAGGATACAATCATTTGTTGCTACAGGGCTGCCGTAGTCTAGGGACTGAGCCCTGGAGCACTGTCATTACAGAAAAGCCCAGCAGCTTTAATCACACATGTCCCCCTCAGCCCAGCAGCTTGAATAACACATGCCCCCTCCTCATCACATCACTCCTTTATCTTACCTTTTTCTCCACTGCACATTACACAAGAACATGAAGATATCCAGCAGCCCGCCTGCACTGTGTGTCATGTGACTGCAGCAGTCCATGACCTGCTGAAGTCACAGAGACCACGATCTAGCCACTGCCTAATGCAGATGGATGCAGCCTGTGCAGTCCCTGCATAGACTGTCATAGCGCACAGTATGTGACTTGACAGCCTAGACAGGGAATGCATAGACTGCCTGCTGACACCCCCACGCTTCCCCCACTCCCAGGAAACCCAAAAAACCGCAGAAAAAAAAAATAGTGAAAGAAAAAAAAAATCTTGCTAATCTGCAGTGCGGGCCCGGGCCCCGGTATCAGTAAGCACCCCCCCCCCCCCCCCCCCCCCCCATCGGTGCCCCTGATCATAGCATGCCCTTTAAATTATACAAAAATACATTTAACCAGTTCTGGCATCACTAGTACTAGACTACCATGTTTTATTCATTGATCGATCAGTACCCTCTGTCCTCAATTAAATAGAAACAAATTCTATATCAGTTGTAGTCCAGTTTAGTCATGTATTTGATGTTTTTTAATATTATACAATCTGTAGATGTTGTGACAGAGTCACTGGTTTGTATGGCAGGTATTCATGTCCCAGGCTGTCTGACTTGTATGCTTTTAAACCCAAGGAGCTTGCTCTGTATAGGAAGCAGCATTCAAAAGACTGTGCTCGACTTCAGGAAAAGCTGTTAAGAATCCCTTGTGTTTTGCATGGAGAGAGCAGGGTGGGCTCCATTGAAAAGGCCCAGTCCGGGTCTTCTGGTCTTTAGACTCGCATCAGACTAATTAGGAGCTGTACCTGAGTGATGGCTGTAAAAGGCTACAGCTCTCCCACCTTCTCTCTCTCTCAGACCTGGGGAGGAGGTTGGTTGCCTCCGATTTGTGTGTGAAACATAAGGTGCTTCACCCTTGAGAAAGGGTCTACATGAAATGTGTAGTGAGTGCTGGACAGGCAAGGTTTTTATTTATTTTTTTAATGTGCTAATAAAACTGACTGGGGTTAGTTACACCGAAAATAATGCACCTTATTGCTGCTCTTTGCTGCCATCTGTGCCAGGAGATGGTACCTATTCACCTCACATGGTCACAATGTATATAGTTTAATCCTGATGATGATTTTGGTTAATGTCACGAAAGGGGAAAATATGTTTGAAAACATTAAGCCCAAGGAATACATTCTCACACAATTCCATATATTATTAATTTCCACTTTCAAGGCATAAAACAGAAATAAATCAAACACCATTACGGCTGTAGCACCCCCTGTTGATGGATGTACCTGTGTTGCATCATAATGCTGTGACAGGAATGGAGCCATCTCTGGGGCGGGCTAGGATTGCATTTAAATGTCTCTTCCAGTGGCTGGGAAAAAACTTAGACTTCCACCTGAACACAATCTCAGATTATAACTTTGAGTTTTCCTCCTAACTCACCTTAAAAATAAAACCCCTGCTAGAGACAGGTGCAGAGTGAGGATTGCTAGCCTGCAGGCATTCTGAGAGGAGAATCCAGGACTTAGCTATGTCAAGTAATATACCACGGTGTTAGAGAGAGAGCCTGAGTTCTAAGAGGGAAGCTCTGGAACCCAGCATGTGGCAGAGAGCAGAGTCAGTGTAATCACTGAGAGCAGCGGTGAGAGCGCAGCCAACCCTTATACTGCCACTGAGCCATGAGTGCAGGAACATGGATGGCTGCTCTAAGAGGTATCCCTAGAGGAGCATTAATGAGAGACTGCATGTAGCATGGTAAAAGGGGAAGAGATACCTTGCAGTGATGTTAGAGTGAGGAGGGAGACCGTGAAAATATTGGGTCTGGAGAGAACGAGACAGTGACTATCCTAATCACTTTGAGTGTCCGCTCTGGGGACAACTGTGGGATGTGATTGTACATGCAGTGGGCACTTTATTAGGTGCTCATTAATGCAAATATCTTAAAAAAAAAAAAGGAATAAAAGCATGGATATATGGTCAAGAGGTTCAGCTGTTGTTCAGTCTGAACTCCAGAATGGGGACGAAATGTGGTTTAAGTGACTTTAATCATGGAATGACTGTTAGAGCTAGGCGGGGTGGTATGAATAACTCAGAAACTGCTGATATCCTGGGATTTTCACGCACATCAGTCTCTAGAGTTTACAGAGAGTTGTGCACAAAATGAAAAAGGAACATCCTGCGAGCAGCAGTTCTGTGGGCAAAAACTCCTTGTTAATGAGAGAGGTGGATGGGCTACAGCTGCAGAAAACCGCAGGGGATTCCAATGGTGTTGGTTAAGAACATGAAACAGAGGCTACAGTGGGCACAGGCTCACCAAACTTGACAGCTGTAGTTTTGAAAAATGTCACCTGGTCTGCCGATTCTGATTTTCTGCTGCGACATGCAAATTATAGGGTCAGAATTTGGCATAAACAACATGACAAAGCAGGATAGATCCATGGATTCAACAGTGGCTGCTGGTGGTGGTGACATAAAGGTGTGGGAATGTTTTCTTGGCACACATTAGATACTTTAATACACACTGAGCATTGTTTATATCCTGCAGCCTACCTGAGTATTGTTGCTGGGCAGGGGGGCATCGGTCTCACGGGCCGCTCAGAGTGTCCGTTGCTCGGCCCGGCCAACTCCCCCCCCTGCAGTATTTCCTCAATATTGCATCCACGGACACGCGATGCATCAAGGACGCGGCCGCATTGCGTGTCATGTGATGCGGCCGCCTGTGCGCCTCCCGGGCTGCATGTTGCCAGCCTGCGCCTGTTGGCCATATGCATCCCTTCATCGCCACAGTATACTAATCATCTAAAGTCTACTTCCAGCAGGATAACGCTCCATGGCACAAAGGCTACGTCAGGTCAAGCTGGTTCCATGAACATGACACTGAGTACAGTGTACTACAATGGCCTTCACAGTCACCAGATCTCAATCCAACCGAGCATCTTTGGGATGTGGTGGAACGGGACATTTGCAGAATCAATGTGCAAATGGATTTGCAGCAACTGTGCGATACTATTATGTTAACATGGACGGAATATGTATGGATCTTGTTGAATTAATGTCATAGAGGATTTAGGCTGTTTTAGGGGTCAAGCCAGTACCAGAAATATATACCTTATAAAGTAGCCACTGAGTGGATAACCAAGAACTGTGAAAAAGGAGAACGTAATAAAAAATTATTCTTTATTTCATCAAATAGTCTGACGTCTATTAACATGTCTACTGTAATTATACCGCTCAAACATACCTGTGTCAACTCCACAGCTTGCAACTTTTCTTTGTTACCTGCATGTGTCTGTTTCCACATTCCACATTCATGTCCATTGTACCTGGGGAAAAAAAGGACTTCACTAGACGTGGGTTGGAGTGTGAGTAACACCTGAGGCAGGTGCGTGAGACCATGAACCAAACACTATGCCACAGACAGAACAGCCTACACTGATATACGACATATTATATCATTTAAGCCCTATATAGTACAGGCAATTATCAGACATTATAGACGTAAGGGGGAGTTTGTTATACAAAGGCTGGAAAATCTGTATTAGAATCGCAGACCGAATTAGATCCCTGCAGCTGCTGAGGAACTACAACTCCCGTCATGCACTGCCCGATGCCGAAGAGCTACAGTTGCATACAGCAGAGATGCCAACCTGTGCATCCTCTCCTGGGCATTATTAATGACGGTGCAGAGGGCCAGCACGGAGCCTGTAACCAGCCGGGTCTTAGCTGTGCTTCCAGGAAGACTGGAGGTGGAGAGGAGCTCTCACTATTCTGGACGACTCCATAGCAACCCTCAATCACACACACACAGACGCCCAAGCAGGCAGCTCACACACACCAGCCCAATAATCCTATGTACCATAGGGATCAGTCATTCCCTCCCAGCCAGAGCTGTGATCACCCACCCTCGCCATGCTGCCCGGACCATCAATCAATCCGTCTGACGACTGAACTCTCCCACTGCCACTCATCATGGGACAGAAGATGCTGGCTACTGGTAGGAGGGGGCTGCAATGCTATGGGTGCAGTTATGTATGTGCTAATATCACTCAATGTATACCAGAACTGAACCAATGCCAGTGTATCCTATACAATGAAGATACACCGTCATGTAGGAAAGTTGTATGGCTGGTGTAGTAGAACTTTGTTAGCAGCTACATAGCTCTCTAAAATTGAATGCATTTTGCTTATACTTATTTTCCAGATTAATTCACATACACTTTTTATCCTGTTCTTACATAAGGCATTATAAATATACATATACATATATAGAGAGAGAGAGAGAGATCATTGTATATAATTTATGACAGTAAGCTATAGTACAATTGGAATAATCACATTCAGACTATTTTACCTCATGGATGCCCTGGATTTATAATGAGCATTGGTAGCCAAAAATAATTTCAAGACAAAAATAACACCAAATATTTGCTTTAAGAGTTTCATACCCCTCTGTCGGCTCTCTATACATAGGTGTAGTTAGTGACATTTGCTGTATCCATGTGCCAGTCTGATCCAGGCCCCTAATATTGTTTTTTATGACTTAAATTCCCAACATTTGGACTTAAGGTAAAAAAAGCCCTGTGGTTCGCTAACTGTTGTAGTACTGCAAATCCCAGCAATATTTGGAGTTGTACATCCACAAAAAACTGGAAAGTCTCATATTTATCTCTGCAATAGATGTCCGGACCTTCAGTTTAACAATAGGCAAAGAGTCAAAAGTTGCCTACATTTGCCATAGGTAGACAGATAATGTGCCGCCTTTTATTATTTCAATAGTTCTTTCTCTTGTGATGCTATATACTGCCCTATAATACCACAAGTTGGACTTATAGTCCATGTATTGCTCTATGTAGAATATCTGTTTTCTTTGTTGTCTTTAACTGTGTTGAATTTACAGAACAGTTTTATTATCGTTCTTATGTGTCCCGAATTTCTTTTACCTTTCATTGATACTGTGTAAGACAACATGTCATATAAAAATTAATAAAGTAAAAGCAAAAACAGTTTTGTACTTTATATCTTGGAGCATGCAGGGATGAGAGAGCCATTCACAAACTGACATAATACTCATCAAACTAATCAAAAGTATGTTATTATTGCTAGCTCATGACCACCTATGAAAGGCATTTGTATGCTTACTTAAATTCATGTCACTGTTACTATCTGTAGCTTTATATTTATCATACCTATGTCTCTTATCTGTAAGACAATTGCGGTGCTTCGAATTCTGTGGTGCTTTATAAATAGCACATGATGATGATAGTATTACATAATTTAACCTTTTCACTAATATAGATTAAACACCTGCTGATTTTCTCATCAACTGATGACTGTAATTTTTAATCTCTTCATTTTCCAGAGCCGCCCACTATAACAGATGATGTATTTGTAAGTATAGTAAGCAGATAGTCTACTTGAAAATATTTTTAAAATAAATGCACTTTACCGTTCTGTTTAAATGCTCACTTGATGGAAATATCAACAACATTTTGCAACTGTGACAATTAATTAAATGTAACCACATCATTATTGTAACTGTAGAATGTTTATTTGATTGTGCAACCTAATGTGTGTTACAAGTAAACGGTGTACTAATAATATGTCTGTCTACTATAGCTCATGTTTATAAAGTTGTTTCATTCAGTGTGTCAGAGTTTAAAGCATCACAGATAACATCTAATCTGAGTTTGTTGGATCTATGTTGCTAGGTGAGGTTGATATAGGACAGTTTGTCTTATAATTTAACAATTGGGTGTGCACTAGACAAACAGTGTTCACTAATACCACTCAATTACCTTAATAATGCTTAAAGATGAAAGATCCAATGTGCATTAAAGTGAAGTTCTGTTTACATCAAGGCAGTCTAAATGACAGCTCCCAAAGCATTTTCTTCACTGTAATCTCTTGTCTCCGATTATAGATATAATTTTATTGAAAAGGATCCAGCCCAAGAGCCCACCATATCACAAAGCTTGACCGTAAAGCTAGGTACACACTCAGGGATGGATTAACCCGAGGTTTAACTGCGCTAGAGGCCAGGGGCCTCGGACTTCTGGGGGGCCCGCCGGCATTCATCAGCGTCCCTGGCACCGACTGTCAGCTGGTCAAGGAGAATGGCAGACAGCTAACAGCAAATGTTATGCTGTTAGCTGCCTGCTGTCACTGTAGTGCTTCCGCGGCGCGCAGTAATCTCCTTACTGAGGAGATGTCATGAGAGTGAGACTATGAGTCATAGTCTCACTCTCACAAGATCTCCTCAGTAAGGAGCTTACTGCAGCCTGCGGAAGCACTACAGGGAGTGACTGAAGAACGCCTGCTGCATGCAGACAGTGAAGAAAGGACGGATCAGGAATAGTGATTTGCAGTGTAGACAGATCTCCATAGAGTTTACAGGTTGGGTATGTATTAACTACGAGGATAATTCCGACATGCATGAGACTTAAAAAAAACAAACTATTGCACCCAAAACAACGAACGAATACAATGTACACAAACTTACCTTGAGACCGAACACCCAGATTTCCGATGGCACTGGCGTGCTGGCAGGCTGTGATTCCGAACACACAGCTCTCCGGCACTACAGTTTGACATCAGGGCGCCCTACAGCAATGTTCATTTAAAGTGGCAATGTCTGGACCCCGCAGGCTAAGGCTTTCATCACTTAACCTGCAGGGTCTAGACATTGCCACTTTAAATGAACATTGCTGTAGGGCGCCCTGACATCAAACTGTAGTGCCGGAGAGATTTGTGTTCGGAATCACAGCCTGCCAGCATGCCAGTGCCATCGAAAATCTGGGTGTTCGCTCTCAAGGTAAGTCTGTGTATATTGTATTCGTTTTTTTGTGCAATCGTTTTTTTTGTAGGTCTCTTGCGTGTCTGATTTATGGTAATCGTTAATATGATTACCACCGGAGTTTACAGTGTCATGATGGTTATGACAGATGAAGAGCATAGATCTGAAGGTAAATGGTGTAAAATCGTGTAAGTGTGTATGCATGAATCGGCATGCTGATTGGGACTTTCAGTTGTTGGTAAAATCGTTAAAGATATCGCATCGGGAGTAATTTTCGGTAGTGTGTACCTAGCTTAATTCTTAGATACTTTTTTCAAACCCAACATTGTCCTACAGAACAAGAGAATAAAAAATGTTATCTTCAGCCTTGGAACTGTGGGTGCATATACAAATTGTTCTCTTTGGCCAATATTGTAACACTTTAAATACAGACACTGATGTAGAGCTATAAATCTACTTGCAGACAGCTGTTTTCATCTCTTTAATTCCATCTGTACAGGATATGACCCACAGTGACTTCCGCATTGTTAGACTTGAAGAATACAAATAGACTTCAACCTCAGCTCACATAGGCTCTTGCCTTGGGCGGAAAAATTGAAGGGGGTTCATTCTGCTCACTGCACATTATTGTTTTTATTTACTTTTTTCATTATGTGTATTAATATTTTATTACATATTCTATGGTGCTGATTCAATTCAGCGCAATGTGCATTTAAAATAATAAAAACGGATATACATAAGAGCAAAGCATTGTTAAGGTACTCCCTAAGCATTACACTGAACATAACATTGGTCCTTATCTTGCACTGATGAAGTTTAATAAGATTGAGGCAGCTATCTGGAAGTTGCATCCACCATCCTTAATCTGCAGCCCACCATACCTTTAACCAACACACTGTTCAGTGCCTTATTGTGGAAACACTTTTTCTCTTGAAAAGTTTGCAAGATCAATATGATTGCATATCACTGCACTAGACCATTTGTAAACTCATCAGATCAAATCCCAAACTGGATGTGATGTAATCAGGTACGGCAATGTGGAAATAAAGGAGGAGCCAACTGCGGCTTTGTAACCTGAATGTTTAGTGAGGAACCCGGACAAACGGATCAGAGCAATTCCATCTTCCACGTGTGGCCAAATTACTAACTGATCTGGTCACTGTTCACTGTTTGTGCCAGACAACCAGATCACAAAGTGTACGGGGTATTAAAGTATAAGTGATCTTGTTTCAAAACGTGACTATCAGCATTTGCTGTAATGTTCTGTTATCACTTCTGACAACAAATACTGCAGCTAGGATTTCATCACCTTGTCTGTTGTCTTTTTGTGTGCTCAGGAGGACTTCCTAGTAACAGATGATTTGCTTGTAGACTACTTTAATGAATTCCTCAATCTACCAGTAAGTGTTTATTTACTATGCATTTAAGAATAGCACAGTACTGTCCAATTCCCTCAGAGGGGCAGTGTATATGCTAACGTGAGGGAAGAAATGTCTCCTGGGGACCAATATGCAATGGGTTGGGTACGATATGGCAACGGTGAATCTGTCAACAGTCAGACTGTCGACATTCAACCGGCAATACAGCCTGCGGGTCCGGCACAAAATAGTTAATATTAACAAAACAAAACACACTCATACATTAACCCCAAACATCCCAAACACATTAACCCTAGTGCTGCCAGCCTAGACTGTGTGCTAGCAAAATCGGAGGGACTATAGCAGGTGAACCGGCAGCATGGGGTCCCCCTGCCATAATGACAACCTATCTCAGCTGATCAGCACAGGGCTGGATTCCCTAGGAAGATGGGGTCTGAAAAAAAAGCATTTCCCACTCCCCTATGGGTACTCCAGCCACTGCTGAAAGCACAAGGGCTCTTCCCATGCCCCTGGGCGGTGAGTGTGGGGCAATAAAATATATTTTTATAATAAAGACACCATTTTGTGTTGGTGTACTACAGGTCCCAGCAAGCCCAAGCTGCCATTAACAGTTTGGGCATGCAGGTGCTTGTAGCACTACAAGCATCAGCAAACCCATGGCGGCGAGGGCATGCTGGTACTTGGGGACCCACAATTGCCAGCATGCCCTGGCACTCTGGACCCACTGGGGCATGTAGTGCACCTATACAACATATAAATAAACCACACATCTCATGTCCTACATAATTGTATTGGAAAAAAATAAAAAAATACACAATAAAATTCCTGGTTCCATGGTTGTCCCAAAAGAAAATATCTATTAAAATTATTCCGTGGTTGTCCCCCCCAAAAATACTTAAATTAATCCCAGCTTGGAAAAAAAAATCTTCTGTTCTTCAAGCTTGATTAACCAAAATAATCCACTGGAACATAAAAAATATTACTGCCAAAATAAAAAACTATTACAAATGACACACACTAGCTCCTGACTGCAGGAGCACCTGGCACATAATAAAAGAATGACAGCCGCTAGGTCTATTTATAACCTGGGGCTTTCAGCTCTGACATAGTGGGAAAGTCCCAGGTTATAAGTAGCAGTTGTGATTTTTTTCATTATGCCAGAGCAGCTCCTGCAGTTATCTACCAACTTTCCCACTGTGAGAAAGACAAGCATGCAGATGGGACAGAGAATATTTTGCCCTTTCTCTCAGTAATTTTGGGCTTCATAATTGATCTTCACTGACAGGTGCACAGATAATTTATTTCTTTATTTGATATAGAGTGATGTATAAAGTGGATCTTTAAGTTTAGCACCAGCTGACAATAAGACCATGGGGTATATTTACTAAAGTACAGATTTCAAAAAGTAGAGATGTTACCTATAGCAACCAATCAGATTCTAGCTGTCATTTTGTAGAATGTACTAAATAAATGATAGCTAAAATCTGATTGGTTGCTATGGGTAACATCTCCACTTTTTCAAACCCACACTTTTGTAAATATACACCTATGAATCTGTATACTTAAGCTTATCTGAAAAATATGGCCACCATATAAAGAAATTAAAAGTACAAGAAGAAATTAAAGTACAATTAGGGATACAGATATAAATATTAACCTTTTAAAATTGTTTGCATAACACTTTCTCTGCAGACCTTCACTGAAGCAATTAAGTTCAATAAAGTATACGGGATTTTCGAAGTGATCAGTCATTTTCCAGATGAACTGGAACAGAAAATTAAAAAAGTGCTACGTGGGGAGCAGCCACCAAACCCCATCTATAATGCCACCAGAAATGTCACCAGACGGACAGCCACAAAATCCGCCAACGATTTAACCATTGACAACAATTATAGTATTATGGTGAGCTGTGTTTACTGAATTCTATTATCTCATATTTATAAATAATTTTGACATCTTTTTCTAGCTTTATGGTATGAGAAATCATCTATTAGACTGATGTTTTATATTTATAATCACTTTTCAATGAAAGGTGACTCAAAATGTTTTCTGTAAAACTCATTAAGAGATTATTTATGTTAAGGCCCTGGTCTTCTAGCAACTAATCCTGAACTAAACACATTGGGCCTGATTTATTAAAGAGAGCAAAGAAAAAAAAATTAGTATGTTTTCTCTGGGGCAAAACCATGTTACAATCCAAGGGGTGCATATTAGTTTATTATTTTGCACGTAAGTTAAATACTGGCGGCTTTTTTCATGTAGCACACAAATACTTGATAGCTTTATTTTTACACTGAAATTTAAAGTTAATCTAGGACATGCCCTTCCCCTGCTATATATCTGTCCCTACATTTTACATTTAACTTCCCCTCTAATGCAACAAGGTTTTGCCAAGGTGCAAAGTTACTCTTTTTTTTGCTTCCCTTTCCTTAATGAATCAGGCCCATTGTTTCTTGATGTGTACCTTAAAATAGCTCCCCTCCCAAAGGTAGACAGTAAGCCTACACTACAGAGGAACGTTTGCTTGCATTCCAACTATTTCGATCAGGGATGGACAACCAGCAGATTGCTGGGTGCATGTGGCCCACCAAGCCTTTTTATGTGGCCCCTAACTCCTTCTTTATGACTCGATTGTGTATTTCTTTGCTTTGTGTCCCGTCAGCCTCAGCTCTTATTATAAGTGAGTGGGGATACTAAGGGATGTTTTAGGGAATGTCTGAGAGGAGTTTTGGGTAAATGGGGATCTAAAGGGCAAAATGGGGTGTTTTGGGTGAGTGGGCACTGTGAGTTGTCGGGGGGTGTTTTGAGGTGAGTGGAGGGGCTTTAACTGCATGTGGGGTCTATTGTAAGGGCATGTGGTGTCTCTTTAGTTTTGTAAATGTATCGTTCTATTCATCATTTGAAGGCTAGAGGGCAGCAGACGTGGGTCTTGGAGTGTATCAGGTTGCCCAACACTGATGTAGATAGACACACGCACATACCCTATCAGGCTTTCAGCCGAGCACCAAAACCACTACAACTCACAAAATACCCAGGGATGGGGGATTTAAGTGTACTGAATTCAAACACCAGAAATCAGATTGTGTGATAAACTCTTTTACTGATAATTTGTATGTAAATAGCCAAAACAGCAACTTGCAGAGATAATCACAGTCCAGCTGCACCTCCATTCATGGCGTTACCTCCCAGTGCTCACCTCTGCATTCGTGATTCCATAATGTTTAACAATATGAGAGTGCTAGAGAGGTATAAACCTCACATAGATCAAGATATGTTGTTTAATTGAAAGGGGTAATTAGTGTTCCAATTTTGCCAGTTAAAGGGGACTTTCCCCCGAAATACACAGCGTAGCTTATGAACTCTTTCCTGGTATGGTGGAAAATACCAATAGTCAATTTTGTAAGTATTAATTTTTTTATAAAAAGCATAATAAAAAAAATAACAAAATAAATATATTTATTTTGATGCCATACAATACAGTTATTATGTGGCAGATTCACTTCGTTTCTGTGCCATGTTTATGGTTAATTTTTTTTTATAATTTTTGCTCGCATCTCGTAGCAAAGATCTCTGTACTGTAATTACCAGTCTACTGCGCAGAAACACCTCGCGCGAAGTTCCGTTCTGCCCTCATGTTTTTAAGATGACTTTTTTCCAGTCTCAAGAAGTAGTAATTTATATGATTTGAAGTAATTTGTTTACATACATATTACACACATATGCAGTATATCATAAACGTTATCCAGGGATAGCAGTATTTTTTATGAGACCATTTAAAACCCAAACATTTTTTTCTACATTTGATTAGAAATAAAGTTTCTGATAATTGTCCTATAACACCGACCTCGTCTCTGGTAATCAACTTGATATTACAGCAAGAAGGTTAAAGAGACATTTAATTAATTCTATAGTAATACTTTTAAAGAGACATCCTTTCTTTCAGTTCTACAATAATGTGCAAACATGTATGTTATTAACCCTTTCACTGGATAACCTTGCTCACGGCGGTACAGCCTCTGATTGTCCAAAGCTTATATAACTTCTGCCACACTGGGACATTGTTCTATCTTAGGTTTACGTTTCTCCAGCAGCATTCCTGAAAGAGTTCCAGTTGTAGCCTTGAATGATCATACCATTGCTTGATTTAAGTAGAGGCAAACCCACCATTGCTGACTTCAAAGTGGTGCTGGCTGGTACCTGCCTGTTATGCCAGTATACATCTTACATCTGTGCCAGGCTGGCAGCCCAGAAATGTTATATAGAACAGATAATAAGACTACATACCACAAATGTACAACCTTCTGCATGCCAACTGTTGCTGAATTACATTTTCTTTCAATAATAAGTATACCCTTGGTGACAGCAGGCAGAGGTGCAATTTTCTGTTTTACTGCTATGAGGGCCCTGTACTAGAGCTTTGCAACACGTAATCCAATGTTATATAGTATGTTACAGAACCATTGTATATATGTATATATTCACTGCCGTGTCACATGGGTAATACAAGTAGTTTCTAACCGTTTATATTGCAATGCAGAATATACAGGGGAAGGCTGGGCTGGGCTTTTTAAAATGCTCCTAATAGGCTGCTGTGTCGAGTCTTGACTCCCATTTGCCAACCCTCCCCTGAGAATATAGCAAAGATGAATGTTACTGATAATCTACTAATGAACTGGATTTTTTTCAAGTGTTTGAATCGGGAGCAAGGCGTTCAGTGGATTAAGAAGGAAAGACTACCAGCCTTTCTGCAAAGTGATTGCTATTTTGAATACAGGTACAAATTCCCCCCACTGTCTGAAACTCTATGACTATAGCATGCAATCTAATACAGGTAGACACAATGTAGCAATAAATATCAAACTATGGTTTCTAATTGGTAATTCTTTGTGTTGTATTTGTTATTTTGTATATTAATGTTGTTCTGTAAGAAGTGACTTTATTTAAGATATTTATTTTAATGTACATATAAACTATACTATTTTAAAGGACCACTAAACCCAAGGATTATATTTTTCAGTGTTCACCTAACATTCAACTTCAGCTGTATTATAAAGTAATGTATTACTGCCCCCAATCCATTCCAGACAGCTGGATCTCCTCCCGTATCCCAGTGTCCTGATAGGAACTGATGCAGGTTAAACAGCTGAGACTGTGACATGACTGGACCCACCCCACGGATGAATCAACCAATCCACACAGAGCATTTATCCAAAGCAAGTCTGCCAAGCTGTCAGTCACTGTCTGCTTGCTTAGCTTAAGGATCACCTCCCTGCTAACATGGCATCCTGCTGCAGAAAGAAATAGAGCATTGTGGACATATTTACTTAAGAATAAACACTGTAGTCATGCCATGTGTATTATTCAGCTCTGTAATACAAAGTGTTTAATAAATATTTTAAAAACAGAGAAGGTGATTGGCATTAGTCCATAAAAGAAGAATATTCATGGATAAAAGTAATGTGAATCCTCATTTTAACTCCCAAAGTTGTAAGTTCTTTCATCTTTGGGTCATATATTTGCAGAGGCTAGCTGGGCTGGGGGAGGGGGACATCTGCCCCCAGGGCCTGACCCATAGTGGGCTACATACTTTTTTTCCTTTTAAATTTTCTCCACAGGCTGCGTAGCCGAGTCACGCCACCCTGGGCTAAAAATCTATTTCCGTCCCCTGTATATTAGGGTGACTCACGAAATTCAGGTAGGTCTCCCGGACTACCGGGAGAGCAGGCAAATATCCCGCAAACGGCATTGCGTCATTTTGCCCCATTCCCCCCCCCCCCCCCCCCCCCCCCCGCGACAAAATCGGCATTTTGTTGCGGGGGGCAGGGGCCAAAATGATGAGATTCACTGCATCTCGCCCCTCCCTCCCTCCAACCCCGCCCCCCTGCCTGGGATCTCCCGGAAAGAAGTTCCAAACGGTTGGCAGGTATGATTTACACTGATCATTCATATTCCATTTATCTATTGATAAGCTTATACATTGTGTGAGTCTAATGATTGATGCCAATCTATGAATGAATGTTCCTCTTTTATAGACTAATTTCATGTACTTTCTATCAGTCTCCTTCACTTTTTTTTGAACTGATAACTGTTGTATGAACCATAAGTCTGAGAGCTGCTAGAGATCATTAGTTTGTCATCTACATTTTATTGTACGGATTTGATTTATATTAATGTCCAATAGTGGCTTGGCTTCCGGACATGAAATCCTAAATAACAACACAAAAGTTTTAATACAGCTGCATTGCCATTTTTGTTATTATATTATATTTTTATACCTATACATTATATGTAATAGCGCTGTCCTTTGTGAGGGAGAGAAAATAAAACTATTATTGCAGGGATTGCTTAGAAGCTGTTATGCATGGTTAATCTTTATATCGTAGTTTATCGTTGGATACCAAATGTAACCAAGGTGACCACAATTATCCCATTGTCAAACAGCTGTAAAATGTAAGTGCTGGAGAGGGAGCAATAAACCAGGGAGCAGTAACCATGACTGGTGTAAGCTATACAGGATAATGGATAGTTAGATAAATGAAGCTACAGGGAAACGTAAATTTAAAATGCTGTCTTCTATCAGAGGAGGAAACGCAATACAGACTTCTTCACTTTAAAAAGTAAAACGGTTATTTATTTATTTGCACAAATAAACATTAAACATTTCAACAAAAAATGCAGCGCACATTATATCAAAGGTCAAATACATTAAACCAACTTAAAAAAGCAAAATGTTTTGGATGGTTAACAGCGGTAGACAGACATAATGAATAAATGGTGCAGAGATTTTTCGATATTTGTTTTGACTCCTATAATAATTTAAGCAAGGAATGAAAATTAGGTCCAAATGTAATCTTGACGTACTAGACGTATGTTCATTGAGCGCTATCAAATTCTTTTTCATTAGTAAGTTCCACTGAAGCTCTGGAGCCTGAGTAAGCATGGCTGTATTGTATATTTGTAAACAAAAGCCTAATGCTTCTGTCTGAAGCCTACCCGGGCATAATCCCAGTCTTCCATCGTTACATAAACCTTTTAATTAATTAAAGGGCCCGCGTTCAAAGTTTTTTGCAGCCCCCTTCATCCCCTGGAAGGGGGCCTGTGCCGAAAATAACAAAGACTCTGGCTCAGTACTACAGCTTTAACTATCTCCTGTGCTGGCGCCATATTTCTGGCACTCTCTTTGGATGGGTTCGGTGGCACTATTTGGTTTTAGTCCCCTCTTGCCCTTGAGGATAGTGCCAGAAAGCTTCAATGTTTGTAAACGTGCACACACCTTGCAATGCACTTGGCAAACTAATAGGAACATTTCTACAAATAAGTAATGCAGTTTAGGATCTCATTGTTGTAGTTCAGAAACTGTCTGCAAAATCCCAATACTTTTTAGGGTTAGTAGTTATTTAGGATAACGTGGTAAATGCTGACACTAACTATGCTGTTGGCTTGTTCTATTGGTATCTACAGACTTGCTAAGCTGATGTCCCAGGTCAAAGCGAGCAACACAGGGGTGAGATTACAGGTTGACCCACATTACCAGCCCTGGACGCACAGGAGAAAAGACGTCACTTCCCTGACCCCTGACACTGAAAATGAGGAAATTATGAGGAATTTATTTGTTACACTTGGTCAGGTAAAGCAGACAGATGGAGTAGACTTCAGTACACCTTATGTCACACCGTGTTACAGTTTATCCATGTTCACTTCAATCTAAGAAGTCTACTTGCCAACGTTTTTGACCTCCCATCCAGAAGGTCGTTGAAGGGAGGTCCGAGTGGCAGGTGTGAGGGGTGTGGCAATATGATTCATGTCATCCTGCAATTTGCATAACCTTGCTGCGGGGTGGAGCCATGATGGGTCATCATGGCCCCCACCCGTCCACTTGATTAGAGAATTGGACAGGATGCTGGAGACTGGCCTTTTCTCCCAGGAGTCTCACTGAGATTTCTTGAGTGTAACAAGTATGCTAAAAAGTGTAATAAGGATCTATATTAATACTACTGGCCCTGAAATTATCAGCATACCAAAAATCAGTCAAATCAAAATAGATCTAATAACCATTTTTAGTCATGTCTTAAAATCACTAGGCAGCCATTTTGTTTACTGTTACCCCTCTGTTCATGACAAAGCTACCTATCAGTTTGCTAGGAACTGGTGACATCACAGTTCAGAGGGATGTGATATACTGTATTCACTTGAACATTGGTCCGGCCCACAAAATGCTTAAATCTGCTGTGTTGAAGTGACGGATACACTTTAATCTGGGTACAATCTGAACACCGTTAAAATCCAACCTTTATGTAAAATACATCACTTTCTGTCTTATAATAGACCTGTTATGTCTTAGCTATAATGTGTGCATCTGACCAGCTGGATTATACATGTGTTTCACAGGCGTCTTTCGTTCAGACAAAGGAGTGGTTCACGATAGCAAAACAAAGTCATCCCACCACTACCACAAATTCAGTTTCTCATCCCATCAGCTGGGGACCAGCAGACAGCAGCACTACATTGTTTCATGAACGTAATAGAAATCAAGGTAAGTAACAGCATCTGCCACATATGTACAGATCACTGGGAACCTTATTGCTACTGCGGGACTCTCGATTCTGTTCCTTCTCTGGGGGAATTTACGAAGCGTACCCAATGCTGAACTCCTTGTTTTTTCATCGCTGTGTCCACTCAGTTCACCCAGCACACATTACGGTGTAACTCTAATCCCCCTTCTCTGGAGCCGCCACCACAAACTATAGGTGACCCTCATTCTGCAAAGAGTCTGAGACATCTTTCGGGGGGCACTGTGCAAAGTCCAACCTACCGCTTTAGAACCAACTTCTTCAATCACAAAAACTCTTATTCTTTCTGCTAAAATACTGCTTGTCTTAGACACATTCATGGCTTGAGAGGACATAGGGACAGTCTTTTGTTCTATTAAACATGCCAATTGTGTGTGTAAAGTTCTTTTATTACATAGCTTGAGTGCATTGCTCCACCGAAGTGCTAACTTGGAGTATAAAATGGTTCCTATTGTTAAATATACAACCAGATCTCCGTTAGTTCTGCTATGCTGCAAAATGTGTCTCCTTTTGTGTACTGGAAGTGGCCGTGCATCCATCCATATGGCGAGGAATGACCCTGAAAATGTGCCCTCTCCACCCCTTCATCTCATTACAATAATCTTGCTCTGCAAAATAAGACGCACTGGTGTGCCTACACCAGGGGTTGGCGACCTTTTTCTATCAGTGTCCCGGCTAAAATCTAGTCAAGCCCAGGTGTGCCAGTTGTGTGTATATATACTACATTATATATAATTCATATTATGCCTCATAGTTGTGCCCCAGTTCATATCATGCCACATAGTTGTGCCCTCAATTAATATTATGCCACATAGTTGTCCCCCAATTAATATTATGCCACATAGTTGTCCCCAATTAATAAAATGCCACATAGTTGTGCCTCAATTAATATTATGCCACATAGTTGTGCTCCCAATTAATATTATACCACTTAGATGTGTCCCCAATTAATATTTTACCACATAGTTGTGCCTCTCAGTTTAACTTAAAACTTACAACTATTTGATACTTACCTTTACAGTGATCACGTCTGAGAGCTGGGACTGGGAACTGCTTCGCTGGAGAAGCCAAAGATGGTGGAAACGGAGATGCTGCACGTTTCAGCCATCTTTGGCTCTTTTAGTGAGGCAGCTACAGAGCTACGGCATGCCAGATAAAAGTGGTCTGTGCGCAGGGGGTTTTCGGCCCCTGTTCTATCCCTTACTTCACTAGGAACGCCTTCACTCTTCCAACTCCAACCCTCCGCCTGGGCATACGGCTGCTCCTTCATAAATGCACCCAACTTGTTATTTAAATCTATACGACCTGTTGAAAATCTAGCTGTACCCCTACACATAAATTTTATTTGCTGTGAATCTACAATATAGTACTGCCCCTTCATAGCCAGCTGCCATGTATTTAGTGGTCTTTTTGGCCACACAGTAAGATTTTGGCTGGTGGACTTGATGAAACTTAACTACCAATTTCCTTAGTGACCGCCATGTCCAATGAAAATATGATCCACTTACAGATATTGTTAGATATGGCTCACAACCAGGTCAAATCAATTATCAACATATATGTGGGCTCATTGTTTGATCGGAAGTGCAAGCAGTAGTACCAAACCACTGATTGCAACGTGTATGGGGCCATTGGTGTTTCAATACGCCACAGTGAGTGTCCCTTGCTAAGTTCTGCTGTCACTTGGTAATATTGTTCAGAATTACTCATTTGTGGGGGGGTTTTGGCTCCTCCTTAAATAAATGAGAGGGTTCTTACCAGAATAAATGAAAGTAACACAATGGCAGCGATGCAATTAGCCACGAGTTTCCATAGTTACCCTGTATCTGTCTCTGTTCTCATTACTAGCAATTACAATATTGAAAACCTTGCTCATTTTTGCTCGGACCTCTATGAGGTGTGATCAAAAATAAGTGAAGATCATTACTTACAACATCACATGGTCAGGTTACTATGGAAACTTGCGGCTAATTGAATTGACCCATCCCGTATAAAATAATATCTTTACATAGTGGATGCAGCAGCAGAACTAAACCTTTTCTGACACTTAAAAATATTTTCCAACCACGCTCGCTATAGTCATGTCTAATTCTTGTTTTGTTTTTTTCTAAAGCTGTCCTAAGTATTTCCAATACCCAGAATGCCAGTCTCCACCAGATGACTAATAAATCACAGTCTGGTAAATCTGAGGACAGGAAGAGTATCTCACCAGATATTCAGGAGGAAGAGGAGTATCCTGTAACTATTGCAGCATCTCCAACACCGAGTCCAGTAAGACTTTATGTGGAGCAGAAACAAGGGAAATTGTGCAATGTTGAAGAAGTGGTAAAATCGGGAGAAAATATTCCAGGTATTGCTCAAAGTCCACAAGTTCCAGTCTTCCCAACCATTGAGGACTTTGCTTTTTATTATGTTGATCGAGTTATGAAATCTGCAGTCTCCAAGGTCAATGGACAGGTATTGGAGGAAAGTTCAGACAAAGTTGATATTTTCGACTTATCCGAGGTGGCAATACAAAGGGCGCAGGAAATGGCTTCTTCCACTAGCTCTGAAACATCCATTGAGGAAGAGATCGGTGCCTCAGAATCTGACAGCGATGTACAGGACATTGTGGATTCCTCGCATAATAAACAGGAATATTTTCATATCCACAGCCGGAAAGAGTTTGAAAAGTTTAAATCATTTATTAAAGGGACTTCTGGGGAAAAACTGATTTTGTTGTGGATGGACATTGAGAGGTTGAAAGCAATGAAGGATATGAAAAGAAAACAGAGGTGTGTCTTCTTTTATAGATTGTAATAGATTATTAGGTTATCTTTTGCAGATTTAAGGTTAATAAACCTCAAAACGTAACATTGGGTATGTTCTTAATGTTCCTTTATTAAGCCCAGCATAAAACATCTAGCAAATTACAAAGTTAGAGTACTCACAGGTACCATAAACTGGAATATTAATTTAAGTGTGCAGAAAAGAAAGCCCTGCACTAAAGAGCTTGGTTAGGTAATGTAATACATACAGAATTGAATGGAAGAGATTGTCATGCAGTGTTAATAAAATAAGTGCACACGAGGGGCCTGATGCTGAGTTTGACACATATGCATTAAATAAAAAGTGTTCAAAACATATGTACATAAAAAGGTCATAGGCATCCGAGATGTGTTCAGCGCGGCACCAGTAGATGTATACTAAGTTCATGTCAACTGTACATCAGATACACGTGCACCCGACCAGGTCATAAGTTCATGAAAAGTTTTAAAACGTTTGTTTTGATAGCAAAAGATGCATAGGCAAACCGAGGGGGGGGGGGGGGGGGTTCCTAGTGCCTGGAAACCCCCCTCCAAGCCTGGGGTAGTGTATAATTGAGGTGGCTGGACCCTGCCCCTGCTTCACACAGCTCTGCTTGAAAAGGGAGAGTTGCGTGCACCTAACAGTAGTGCATGCAGCATTGGCCATGTATATTATGGGGAAAGGAAGAGTTGGAGAGCAGCCAAGCGCTGTCTAAAATTATAGCTACACCCCCATGTATACTGGCCACGCCCACTGGTGGCATGTTGTGGAAACCCCCCTCTACAAATCCTGCGTTTGCCCCTGAGATGCATTCGCTATTAGGTTTGATTTGACTACAAAATCTTCCTCCTCAGGTATAAATGAATGTAGCAAAAGGTTAGTTCTAAAATACACCCAAACAAATCATATACTATAGGCACAACCAATGAAGAAATGCAGAGAATACACAGTCAGCCCATCAGAAGCTGATAACTAGTGCTGGCATCTATCCTAATCATCAGTGTGTATTTGTACCAGCTCTCAGACACCCGCAAGTCATTCTGCTACTGACAGACATATCTGCATCTCTGTGCGGGTCTCTCTTACTTGTAGTTATGCAAACACACTCTTATTGTGCTTGGTCTACATTATACCGCTACTTCCCTCCCCCGGTACACCTCTGCAGTCATAAGGAGGCGCAAGTGTCGGATGCAAACAAATCAACATATGCACCTATTGACTTCATTTATGTGCAGCGCTGTACGGAAAAGCGCATTTTATGCTAAACAAACGGGTGTACTCCGAACTAAGCCCAAAGGTGAGCAGTTTGTTGAGACACAGCAAGCACTTCTTAAGGTATGATTTAAGCTTTGTTTTGAATGTAGACAGAAGGAATTAATATATATATATATATATATATATCAGTTCTAGGGGCAATGTATCAGATTTTCATCTTTTTTTTTATGCTTATTTGCAAACTGCAAGTGTGAGAGAGGCTGATTTGATTGTAACCCATGAATACCCGCCGTTTCCAAAACTGCCATGCTACAAATTGCCTTCCCGATTTGTTTCTATAAAAAAAAAAAAATCAATCGCAAAATGTATCAAGCACGGTTCCCGCACCTATGGATGCCCTGCCCAATGCTAAGTATAATAAATATAATAGTTCTTCCATTATAATTGCATGTCCCTTATATTAATCTCCTGTCTCCTACATTAATCTATATCTGGTACCCCCTTTATTATTTATTACTTTTCTGGTGCTCTCTATAGAATTAAAATCTTAAGTGTTGCCTTTTCAATGGCAAAAAAACCTTATTTTTTTCTGTAGTGCAAACAAAAAACAGATCGGAACAAACTGGTCTGCTCAATTTGAGATCCCTATGAGTTAAACTTTGGTTAGCCCGCCTACTGTATAGACCGACATCCAATTATTAGTTAGAATCAGAGACCTCTCCTGATTGGCTGCCTGTCTATTCAGTAAACGGGCTAGCCAAACCTTAACTGATTTGCAACGTATATCTAATATTGAGCAGTTCGGTTCTGCTTTATTTTTTATTGATTAGGATCAGAGCCTGCTCATCTGTTACTTGCCTAATTTATTAGCCAATTAGATCATATGAATGTTCACTGCATAACAAATAAAATCTTCTCAATTTGTACGGCAGCTCAAGGTATTTCAGTGATGTCATGATGTGTCGGGGAAAGGGGGGGGGGCTATGGCAGATGGAGAACTACAGACTGAGATTTAGATTGTAGAAGGAACAGGGTCCCCCAACAGCACAGAGTAGTGATGTGAGGCTCCAGTTACACTGATGCAGCCGGTTTGTTGTGTTAAATGCACCTTTATATGAAATACCGCTCATGTGTCCCACTTGCCTCTTATGTAATAATGCAAAAAAGTCCATTATTGTCAGAAGGTCATCTATCTCCTCCTTAATACCTGCAGCTCTGTCACAGTGTATCTTCCCATTAACATTAACCATGCATAGTGCTTATTTAACATGATGTGTTTGAAGTATTACCTGTGTACAATAATAATGCAGTGTAAAATGATGCATGTAATTTTGTTTTTGTATCTCAAGTCATATTAACAAGATGAAAAAACTGTATCTGGTGGCAACTAGCAACTATTATCTTCAGGCAGAAGTCTTTATGAAACTGGACCTTCTGGATACAAACCAGTGGAATGAAAACCATCTACACAGTGCCCAGGGTGAAATCGTTAAACCATTGCTCCTGTACTGGTAAGAGGGCATAAGGACGGTTTCTAATTATATGTGTAAAATTCTGTTTTCCACATGTATGTGTAATTTGGAATTAGATGATATGATGAAACTTTGATACAACTGTCAGGTTGTATCTACAACTAACAACTAACTGTGGAGGATAGTTTACTGTGATTAGTGTGAGTGGCTGGAAAATGTTGGTTACATTAATGAAATGTCTGCATTTTTATTTATTTTTTAAAGGGGGCCTAGATTTTGCTCTGGGGATTCCGCCTTGGCTAGTAATGTTGGTGCTGATCTTAGAATTTGGTACGACCGTCAGCTGAGACCCAAAAGGGATGTGGATCCTTTTGCACAGACGGTAACACTGCTACCTCACAGACCCAAGTCTTGTGTGCCAAGAATCTCCACCTCAAGTTCTGCTGTAAGTTCCCCTGACGTACATATGCTCTGTCCATGGTGACCAAATCATTGTTCCGTAACAGCCAGCGGCTTCTGCAGTTCCGCGCACAGCAGGTTCTGCTTACTTCAAGCTGATTAGTATTTCTACAGGTTTGAAAATTGTTAAGGAAACCAGTGGGAACTGGACAATATGTTCTACAGTGGAGTAAACCTGCATCAGTGTCATGTGGTTTGTTGGCTATGTGTTCAATCTCTGTAGAGTTATCCATAACTGCTGTAACTATAATGAAAGCAGTTATATATAGTAGTGATGGGACCTTGAAGCAATGACAAAGGGGGAAATGTGCTTCTCAGGGACCATTTGCATCTGACTAGTAAAAAAAAAGTAACCAGATTATTACCATGCTGAGTATTGTATTGAGGTCCAGCAGCTGTGCGGAGTGGGTGCCCAAGGTATATCAAATCTACCACCAGGTTGGGGCTCCTTCAAAAGGTGACAGTGGGCCCAGACTCTGGTTTTACATTGGCCAATGCAAATTGCATGGCTGTTCTAAATGGTGGAGTGGGAATTTATATTCTGATTTTTGTATTAGTAATGTCTGACAGCAACGCAAATATATGTGTGATCTACATACACCTGCACACACTAAATGCCATCAAAATCACAAAACAAAAGAAAAAAGGCAAAAGAAAAAAACTACTGTGGCAATAAAGATTGCTTAGATATTGATTAGATATTATTTGCTTGCACATAACACATCCCAAGTCTTTTATCTCCTATTATGAAAACTATGTTTGTTTCAGAAAGTGAAATGTGAATGTGAGCATGCCATGCATTCTTTATGCACTAATACACCTATTTATCTACCTGTGCCTGGATGCTACAGAAGTCGTCCTATTCTCGCGTTTCAGCACTTCCTGAGCAACAGTAAATTACCACATTCTTCTGTAGGTAGAAAGACTTTGCGGCCACCTGCTAACAATGGAACATTCCTGGAAACGCAGACTCTCCACCCCTTCAATCTCCGTTATATATCTAGTCCCATCTAATCCCATAATACATCTCCCCTTCGCATGTGAGCACAATTTTAGGTATTGAGAAGATATGGGTGCACTCAGACAGCATATAAAATGACATAAATAATATAATATATTAAAGGACCTTTAGGAGACTCTGCTGAATAAAATAACATATGCCCATAAATTGCACAACTTAACCCAAAGGAAAAAAGAAATTGAGTTCCTGGTACTTAAATTAAGATTGGATAACAGTCTAGATACTATATGTGTTATTAAAGAGCATACCAACATGAAGGATCTCCTTGTCTTGACTCTTGTCTTTATTCTTATCTAAACTACTTGTCCCTGGTCTTCTCAACCATATTCATTTCTCTAATATCTATCTTCTTATTAATAATTTAACTTTTCTACTTTATTCAAAAAAATATTCAAAGAAAATGCTATTATATGTTACAGAGCATTGTAATAGACTTTTACAAGGTCAATTTCTATTTATTTCTGTAGGTAATTGAAAGGAGCCATCCAACTCCCAAAAAGATCAAGAGTGCCTCTTTCATGAGACGATCTGACAGCCTGATATCTGCAAAATTATCAATGCAAAAAAGACAGACAAGGAGCTTACCTGGCAGCGCAGTCCAGTCACACCAACACCGGTAATTAAGAGATATAGCGCAAATAGAACTATATATATATATATATATATATATATATATATATATATATGTGTATATATATATATATAATCATCATCATCATCATCATCATCAGTTATTTATATAGCGCCACTAATTCCGCAGCGCTGTACAGAGAAGGGATGCGACTCTTGGCGATTGCTAGATTGAGCTTCAGCCAATTGAACTGCTGTAGGTGCAGTTACCAGTATCACTTCCCTTTTCCACGGAACAGAACACATACTTGTTTGAAATTCCCTGATAATACATACAACACATGCAGGCTACTTTTCCAGCTGTTTTATAGGTCTACACAGACATAGAAAGCTTCCTATGTGAGATGGCCAAGACCAAATTCTGCGGTACTTCAGATGATAGATTGCCATGACTTGACATACAATATGAAAAAAGTGTGATTTGTATAAGACACGTGTTGATCAGTCTGTTTGCTCCTAGTAAACTTTCCCCTGGTAATGCTCATGAGAGGCCCAATGTTAAGACATAGGATATGTAGAGTACATTGATCCCTATGAAGAATGCAGTGACAATACGCACAAGAATTCAGAGTGCATGCTGGACAGATCATGGAGCAAGACAGTAGACTATGATTCATACATGATCCATTAACTGATCACTTTGAACGCTCATGCGCACTGGCAGCATATTGAACCCTATTTCAAGAGCCACTTAAACTGTATTTACCAAGGTGTGAGGCAGCTGAGATGACAACTCTTTGTACAAATCCTTATAACAAACCCATGTTCTTGTACATTCTAAACCGTAGGACAAGATTTAGACCCACAAGCAGCTATGTATCTACTGTACGTTCAGGCTGGGGCAAGGAGAGCATTGGACCACGGTGTCATTACACTGCTCCGGAAGAAGATATTATTTCAGTAAGTACATTTTTATTAGAACGGAATCAGGATTTTACATCAGAAGGGACCCAGTAACGTTGCATACTTATTTATTACAATATCCAATGAATGACAGATTGCAAAGTGCTCATTTTAAATATCAAAATAAGAAGTAGGTAGTACTGTCCACTTATGTATAAATGGGTTTGTTTAATAATAACTAAGAAAAAAAAGGAGTAAATGTTCCCCGGGACAAACCATGTTGCAATGCAAGGGGTGCAAATTACTGTATTATTTTGCACATAAGTTTAATACTGGCTGTTTTTTCATCTACCACACAAATACTTGATATCTTTATTTTTACACTGAAATTTAAAGTTGATCTAGGACATGCCCAACTATAAATCTGTCCCCACATTTTAAATTTACCTCCCCCTCCAATGCAACATTTGGTTTTGCCCAGGTGCAAAGTTTCTCCTTTTTTTTATACTTTGCTCTGCTTAATGACTCAGGCCCACAGTGTCTAGTGTAGTTTTGCACCAGGCCAATAGTACTTAAAAAAGTTGACCAACAGTAAATTTTTCTGGTTTCATGAAGCTATCAAAAACAGCTGATTGAGAACCTTTATGTTTTGCTGTGCTATTATATTTTGCTTACCAATTAGTGCATGTATACATTGGGAACTACTAGGCTTTCACTGTTATTCAGAGCACCATGCCCAAAATATTCTAATTTACATTTAAAAATTACTCCTATGTTGCCCCACTACACTCCTGACATTCACCTCACATCTTAACTTTGTGCAGCAGTGCTCCTCACAGTGATTGTGAGGGGGAGGTGCTTACTGTTTAGTGGTGATATCCCTGTGTATGACAATATCACTGAGCAGCAGCAATTATTTATGTGTTTATCTTTTGAGTTTGAAATTTCTGGATAAGGAGTTTCCAGATAAAAGATCATATACTTATACTTGTTTAACATTCATTTGAAATGGGGATACACATTTTTAGAACCAGATTATTGTGTTCTAGTCATATTAAATTTCATGCACAAATACGTCAATATTCCATATATTTGGGGCAGCACAGTGGCTCAGTGATTAGCACTTCTGTCTCACAGCGCTGGGGTCGTGAGTTCAATCCCCGACCATGGCCTTATCTGTGTGGAGTTTGTATGTTCTCCCCGTGTTTGTGTGGGTTTCCTCCGGGTGCTCCGGTTTCCTCCCACACTCCAAAAACATACTAGTAGGTTAATTGGCTGTTATCAAAATTTACCCTAGTCTCTCTCTCCCTCTCTCTGTCTGTGTCTTTGTGTATATTAGGGAATTTAGACTGTAAGCTGCAATGGGGCAGGGACTGATATGAATGAGTACAGCGCTGCGGAATCAGTGGCGCTATATAAATAAATGGTGATGACGATGATGATTTAGAATATTCTTAAAGAGCACATCTTTTACCCTTTATGGTGAAGATCTTACCACCATGCTATGAAATGACTTGCCAAAAACAACATCAGAAAATCAAGGATTTTATTTTATGCATTTGCAGGAATAAATCCTTACTATCTAGATTTTACTTCACAAGCTGCCCCAAGGCCATTTATAACATTAAGGGGGTAGATTCATCAAAACTTCCATCAGGAAAAGAAGAGGTGTTGCCCATAGCAACCAATTAGATTCTAGATTCCAGCCATCATTTATCTAGTATGTGCTGGAACAGTGATAGCTACAATCTGATTGGTTGCTATACGCCACACCTCCACTTTTCTTTTTTAAAAGGTTTGATAAATCTAACCCTTACCCTTAAAACAGTGTGGAAATAAAACATGTTATGCAAAAATAACTCCCTTACAATGTAAAAGTGGGATATCTGGCAAATTGTCAGTATTAAATACCTGCTTCAAGACTGCTGGTATTGATTGAGAGATTCCTGGAATATGAGACCATGGTTCCATTACTAATTAGTAATTGTAAGGGGATTGTGTGTAAATAGTTTGAGGCTTAAACAGCTTGCTATAAATCCTGACTGCTTAAAGATGGATTATGTGGATGCGGGGAAGTGATGACCGTCTTATAGAGATTGTGAAACACTGCCAAGGTGGGAGTTCTAGCCCAGGTCAAATAGCCACTCACTGATCCTTGGTGTGATTCCTTAGCTTAGTAGCATATGCTGCTATTCTGGTCTCGTGCCACAGCCAGGTCCCCCTGACAACGCTTTTCTGTACAAACATCAGTGTTAAACTCATGACCTCATAGGATTACTTGAATGTACTACAAATAAACTCGTTGCCAGTATAAATAATTCATCCCCCAGTATAATCTGATTTCATCAATCCCTGAAACTGGATTCAGGTCCTCCTTGAAGATAACAATCATTTACATTGCAAATGTTTTGAAATTATTATAAGGGCATGTACGTCAGGGGGGTTAGGATTGTTTGCAGGTTCGCCTTTATTGTTAATATCTTGTGAATGACGTCACTTTGTTGAAAATTAAGGTACACCCTGTAGAAAATAAGCATTTTTAGCAGGGGGGGAATCGGATCACTAGTTGCTTTGTTATTTAAAATAGTCTGGGATTGGTTTATAACGGTATGCACTTCAGCAGAATTTATGACCTTTCTGTAAATGTTTGATAAATGAATTTATGTGGACATTCGAATAGCAGGATGTATAATATGTAATGCATACTTGCCAACTCTCCCGGAATGTCCGGGAGACTCCCGAAATTCGGGTTGGTCTCATGGACTCCCGGGAGAGGTATGCTTATTCATACACTTGTCTTATAAATGGGCACATGTGCACAAGATAGATGCACAGTGTCGCAAAACATCATTTGTGCTGCAAGCCCATTTCAAATCACATGTTGCTTGTTACTATCTAATATACTGTAGTTCTCTATTCCTATTACGTGTAGGAGGTGTTTATAACAGATCGCTTAAGCCCAAGCTCACGTGAAACGGTGTGTTTTTCCTACTAGGAAACTGAAGCGTTCACTCACTCTGTCTAGCATTAAAGTGTATAGGAAAGCCTGTGTCCCTCTTTCTTGAGAGATTACATTGTCAAAAACACTGTAAGCCTTATTTTATATGTATATAGTATGCCCGGCTGGGTCTACAACTAAACTCTTAGCATTATTTATGAACGAGTGTCACTTCTTCTTTTTCCTTTTGTGATGAATTGCGTTTTCTATTTAACAATTAGCACTGTGTATATAAATACCACCGAAAGAGCATTTTTGTGTATCTACACTTGACCATAGGAGACCACGACCCTTGGAAGTGAATAATTAATGCTTCAGTACAAACCAATCTTTAATTTTTTTCTGTTTCTTCATCGTCTCTCGTATAAAGACAATGACACAAATACTTGTGCTGTTTGTTCTCAGAGTGCAGACACAAGCAGCGGTGCTCTGTGGAACTCAGAGATGGAGGAAATGCTGCAAGCGCTACACCTGGACTGCCGCGCCGGTTATTTCTTTGCCACGTTCTGTGAGCAGTCAGGGAACAAGGTATGTCGGACAAGAGTTGAGTTTACACATTCTGTTCTGTTCTACAAATAGAGGCAGTTCTCAGATGTGTACATAAGGGGATCATACATCATGTAAGTAATGAGGACATGTAGCGTGTATGTTGTAACCTAAATGACTCGTATCACATAAATTATCCATGTTCCTACTTATCTTTAACATTATATTTTTTCACAATGCGGACTAGGGAGGATCAACAAGTCAATAGCTTGTAGCAATGACCATCTATAAGTTGTTTCATAGCCACATGTCACTACCAAGTGCTCCTGTAGGTGATCCTTTATCTCCTAGTACACATTTATATGATCCATTTATTATGTGATTTAATATGATTAAGAAAGCAGCAGTAACACTCACTGTCTTAGAATACAAATCCACTTCATTCTACAGAATTTAGGGAAGATGCAATTACCATAAACATGTGGCAAGGATCCGCAGTGCAGACAGTTCTTAATAGGTTATAACCATCGTTTTCAATATAAACAGAAATACCAAGGCGCTATCAGTTAAAGAGACACTTCTTATGAGCAGTGAAGTTTCTTGTATTGAGAAGAATGTTTACAGGTGTGAGCTGCGGGGACTTGTGGCCCCTAAGTTCAGGAGCTCTTTGCTCCCAGCTGTTCGTCAGTCACCACTACTTGCACAGAAGCCCTTGAAATGGGCAAGAGGGGATCCCTTACTGACAATGGAAAAGGTAAGAAACTGCTGTCTACCTTGGATCTGGGCCACTTCTTCGCTCAGTCTAATCAGGAGTCTCACAAAGGGGCACATTTATCAATATTCACATAAAGTGAAAAATAGTTTTCAATCCTTATCGCATTGATAAGGATTGAACTATTTCTCAAATTTATGTACAACCCAGCACAGAAACAGCAGTTCCAATAAACTGCTGTTTCTTTGATAAAAAAAATCACACTTACCCCGCCTCTTCAGAACGCGATGTCCACGGATCTCCTCCTAGTCATCTTCATTTTTCTTTACACTGGAATTGCGCATGTGCAGTTCGAAGATTCCAGTATAACTCACCGCTCCGCTGTCTCTGCAACTATAGTAGCAGAGACAGAGCGGTGAGTGACAGGGAGGGATCATGTGATCCCTCCACACATGCGCTGTTCAGCTCTGCTCTTCGGAGCAGAGCTGACAGCACTGAAATCCTTCAATTATGATAATGTACGCCAGCTTTTTTTCGGAACTTGTTAGATTGCGGTTGGGAGCAGTCACCATACTGTAGAATGGTGACTTCTCCCAAAAACGAAAAGGAATGCAAAGCAGCAGATATCCACGATATCTGCTGCGATGCACCCTTCTTAAATATGCGGGACACAAAGAGGGACATGTATTTTACGGTAAGTGCACGATAATGCACCATCACTATTTGTTAAATATGCCCCAAACTCTTCTAAGACGGTGCCGATAATGCTGCTGCAGTTAGCGCAAGCATGTGAAAGAGATTATTAAAGCAGAGAGCACAGAGATTACAGCTAAACTGGTACAGTATGCACTGAATATGACAGTATTAGATCAATTTAATAGATTGATTTATCGATTTTATTAGCTTGGCTTATAAATATAAAGAAGCTGCTCAGTCAGTTGCATTTTGATGAGTTACAATCCCTATAAAAGCTGTATATATATTTAATGTATTATAGGAGGAGAAAGGGAGCTGTATATATTTAATGAATCATAGCAAGAGTTTAAGAATGTGCTGGAGTGAAGAAGGCCATATAGAGATGGTCTGGCGCCCAATTTATTGAAACATCTAATTGCACTGCCCCACCAAATTACATCACCGGGGTCCCATCAACTACAGAGAGACTTTGTAATAAAATACCTGCATGTGCAGGGACCCCCTGGTAATCTACACCCATGTCCATCAGCTAGACAGGGCTAGATAAGGAGCTGCACTGAGAGGGTTACATAAAGCCTACAAGTATTTACAATATTATGTTTCACAGTTTCTCTGCACAGTTAAGGGGACAATTTAGTTTTTGGTGCCTGTGACAAAGAGTGACTTGTCCACCGAAAATTGAACCAATGTCTCCAGAAATTATTTCAGTATGGCTGGGTACACAGTACAGAAAATTTCTCCCGATGCGACATCTTTAAAGATTTTACCAACAACAGAAGAAAAATAAAGTCCCGATCACCGTGCCTATTCATGTGTACACACTAAACATGTTTTATAAGATTTACCTTCAGGTCTGTACTCTTCATCTGTCATAACCATCTGCTGAATAGATGGTGACTCTGCACACTCCATAGAGATCTATGGAGCCTGCCTGTGGTGAGTGCACACACACTGCAGAATTGTATCGACATCGTTCCATCGTTGAACGAAATTTTTAGTCCAGTTTAAATATCAAATGAAACAATACGATGGGCTTTGGAAAGATAATTGTTCATCGTTGGAGTGTACACACTAATGCGATATTGGGCCGAACGGTCATTTCTCGTGTGATTGGCACGATAATCGGCTGAAAACCCTGTAGTGTGTACCCAGTCTAACTTTGTTGTATATTTACCACCAATAAACCACTGAGCTTCTTCTTCCATTTAGTACACACCACTTGTGTACCTTGTGGTAAGCTGATGTTCTCATTGTCTGTTTTTGTCCTACTCTTCAATTATAACATGTCAGGCGGCTACGTGGTAGGGAATATGCTTTGGGTGATCGTAGAATATAGTTATAGTTTATCAGTTTTATGAGCTTGGCTTATAAAAAGAAGTATAAAAAAGCCCATTCAGTTGCATTTTGAGTAGTTGTAATCCTTACAAAAGTACCATCTTAACCCTGCAAAAACAATTAGTGGCATAATGACTTAGGGGTGAGGCCTAATGATCTAGGGGCATGGTCTGGAGGGATATAGGATATGACCTGGTAACTTGAGCTATGGCCTTAAGTGTCCTGGTATCTTATATAAAAAAAATTATTGCTCTGTTTGTCTGTCTGGTTATGTTTTCAGACACTCCTGCACTGATTGGGATGAAACCAATGCAAGGTGGTCCAGTTGGATCCTGGCCAGGTTTTATGGGGGTTAGTATCCCGGTCGGACCTCACGTTGGTGTACACTGGGCAGAAGTTTGACCCAGGGAGCCTGTCCTGAGCATGCATTTGGACACCCCTGCACCGATTGGGATAAAACCAACGCAAGGTGGTCCAGTTGGATCCTGGCCAGATTTTAGGGAGGTTAGGGTCCTGGTCGGATCTCCCATTGATGTACGCTGGGCAGTAGTTTGACCCGGGGAGCCTGTTCTGCACCTTCCACTGGATGGATTTGGATGACATTTAATATAAAAACAAAAAACAACACTGTACAGCCACCTAACGAGTGTGTTAGAAGAACTGCTAAGCTGCTAATTATTTTTAAAATGTTGTCAGTTACAGCCGACTCATTGATAACTTAATTACTTGAAGATTTAAACCTGGGCAATGTTGGGTACTTCAGCTAGTTGTTATAATTTCAATTTATATTTAAACACTTTATGGATAGCATTGTTCTTATTGGTATTTGTAGTATGACACATTGCACAACAAATGCGTACTGTTTTTCTATTGTAATTTAATAGATTACATATTATATTTTATTGTTTTGTTTTTATTTCCAGCTGTTTTTTTACTTTTGCTTTATTTGATCTTCTTGCTGCTTGTCTCATTTCTTCACATTAGGGATGTGGAAAGTTACAGGGACACCTGTAGCGCCGCCAATTTCTCTCATAGTGTTCTCAAACGCAGATCTCATGGCCTTACTTGCAACTTTTCCTCGTTGGCCTCCGGGAGATCCCGGGGGAGGTGGGCGTGCGGGGGCGGGGCTTGTCAAATCGTATCATTTTGGTCCCACCCCCTAAACAATTGTCACAATTTTGGCCAATTACAGCAGGGAACGGGGCTAATATTTGCGTCACTCGCATTCTCAGGATTCACATTCTCAAGATTCAAATTCTCTGTATTCACAATCTCGGTTGTCTCAATTCCAGTATGTTCAATGTCAGCAGGGTCGTTTCCAGTATTTTAAATGCCAGTATGCTCAGTACCAGTATAATCAGTGCCATTATGCTCATTTCCAGTATGTTCAACTTCAATATGCTCAGTGCCAGTATGCTCAATGCCAGTATTGTCATTTCCAGTATGTTCAATGCAAGTGTGCTCAATGCCATTATGCTGATTCCCAGTATGCTCAATGCCAGTAGTCTCTTTCTCAGTATCCTCGTTATAGGTGTGACCAAATAATGAGGCTCCCACCGCTATTAGCAATAGCGCTAGCAGCACCATGCTCAGCATTGGCCCCTTTCCTTTCAGTTTAGTAATTTAGGAAGTGCACTTGATGTACGCCACATCACCTGGTTTTTGCACTGTACAACTGAATGCCCGGGATTCTCTTGCGGTTAGGGACAGGGTAATCCAGCCCCATATCAAACCCTAATAAATCCTAATAAACCCAAACAAAACTCCAAATGTCAGCAAAACAGAAAGTGTAATAATAAATCCAATCTCTCAGTGATCCCTGCTCTACACACTTCATTAAAAAAAAAAATATTGTAAAATGTGAGAAAGTTACATGGTAGGCAATGGGCTTTTGGTAATCATAGAACATAAAAAATGAATAGGTCGGAGAGCTCCACTATCAATTACAGCAAAAATATAACTTCATACAACTGCACACATATTGATAAAAGTGACAAAATATAATATAAAGTGAAAGAGATATTCAAGCGCTGTTTATCTCCCACAAAACAATGTAATAGATAATATAAATTATACTTCATTTCAAAACGGTGTGTGACATTGTTCTTCAAGAGTTCTCAATAACGAGAACCAATCACCTTTAAAGGAAAGAAAATTATCATAGTGTGATATTTTATTGCAAATGAATAACTCTTTTTAATATAAAAAAAACCATTGTGATAATTTGTTGTGATGGTCAGGATATTCAAATTCAGAGTTCGTTCACGGGTGTCTTATGATTGTAATAATCCTTATGGTCGTAAACCCTTCCGTATGAGTGAACTTACTTGGTCACTTGCATAACATTAGTATTTTAATATTGATTAATATTAATATCATAGAACATAGTGATTATGGATATAAGGAGTATCTTAAATAGATTGTTTTATCGGTTTTATGAGCTTGGCTTATAAATATAAGTATAAAGACACATTTAATTCAGTTGCATTTTGATAAGTTGCAATCCCTACAAAAGTTCAATCTTAACCCTGAAAAAATGGTTAGTGTCATATTGATATAGGGGCGTGGCCTAATGGTCTAGGGTTATGGTTTTTTCCAGCTGTGTTTTTGTTTTTGCAGTATATGACCTTCTTGCTGGTGTCTCATTTCATCACATCAGGGATGTGGAATAGCATCAGGGATAACTCTTGGGCAGTCGCTTCCTACAGTATTCTCATGTGCAGAACTCATGACTTTCAAGTGGCTGATGGATAATACAATGATGAGTAGGAGCACAAGGGCCAATGTGCAAGCAGTCAGAGACACCAGTATGACATTAGGATGTTTCTTTCCAGCCCTTAGTTCGATATCGGATTCACTATTTACTACATATTTGATGGTAGCGATCAGCAGCTCTTATTTGTATGTATCGCTTTGTAATGATGCCGGGTAGAGCTCTTTTTCACGCAGTGTATCTTCCTCTTTTTGGAGGATGACAGGGGGTTAGCTTTGTTTAGCATTGACCATATAAATTTGAATGGCTTGGCCGGTATGATATAATTGTATATCTATATATATATTCTATATCCACTGTATCTGAGATCTTTTCATAGAGTGGGTTTCCCCAGCCACAGTCTATAGCCCCCCTGCACTCGTCGATTTGCCTGACACATACATACTTATTACCTAGGCATTCATGTGTACACAGTACTTCTCTAATGCTAGTTCCACATGTCGTAGTACGTGATCCGGTTAGCAAATCCCTGGTTGCTTCATTTTGATGTGAAACTGCCAGATGTTCTAGAGTCTGGTTCTTATGCTCTGGATTTTCATTCGCAGGATCTCTAAGTTAATTTTCTCAGGATTCTCATTGACCGGCTTCACTTTCTCCGGTTTCACATTCTCCAGGTTCACATTCTCCGGGTTCACATTCTCCGGGTTCACATTCTCCGGGTTCACATTCTCCGGGTTCACATTCTCCGGGTTCACATTCTCCAGGTTCACATTCTCCAGGTTCACTTTCTCCGGGTTCACATTCTCCGGGTTCACATTCTCTGGGTTCACTTTCTCCAGGTTCACATTCTCCGGGTTCACATTTTCCGGGTTCACATTCTCCGGGTTCACATTCTCTGGGTTCACATTCTCCGGGTTCACTTTCTCCGGGTTCACATTCTCCGGGTTCACTTTCTCCGGGTTCACTTTCTCCAGGTTCACTTTCTCCGGGTTCACATTCTCCGGGTTCACTTTCTCCGGGTTCACATTCTCTCGGTTCACATTCTCCAGGTTCCCAATCTCCAGAAGAAAAAAGCAGATCGCTGTTTAGAAACAATTAAATATAAATTTATTTAAATGTATTTATTTAAATAATAATTTACAATCAATAAACATACTACACTGATCTGTTATGGAGTTAGTAGCCTCATTAGTTGATTGATCATAATTCATAAGAATCACAATAGACCATGAGTTTAGCTGACACAAACAACTCCAATAGCAGATTGTTGAATAACTGCCAGTTTCTTCAGAGGCACAAAAAATCCCACTTATACTTCAATCACACCCCCGCTCCGGCAATATCCTGGGTTATTAGGGCAATGTGAACCTGGTATAAGTTCCAGGCACTGTTTATACAGCAGACAGGCAACCACGTAATATTAAGCAGCCAATCTCTGATCAATCTCCATTCGGCATCTTTGCCAGTCACGTGATACAATCAACCAATCACACATTGGTATCCATTGTTCGTTTGTAATAATTACAGAAAAAGTTTAGCAGAACTGTTGTCTGGGTAACTCATATAAACATGAAGGCTAAACATACCCTAGTAAAGTCTGTAAATCGAAATCGATAAACCTGTTGGCTAAGCAACTAATGTAAACGTACAAACCAGACTTCTGATTGCCATTATAATTAAACTAATTGGAACTGCAGTTAGTGATTGCTAAATCACCAGTATTAAACATGCAAATAGCTTAACAAACCAGATCTACAGTCAATTAATACAGATAAGTAGCAATATAATGTGTGTATATCTGTGTTTGTGTGTATATATATATATATATATATATATATATATATATATATATACTTATACAACCTCCTAAATAATTAGAAATAGATATTAATATTATAAATATATAGCATAAATATATAGCGAAAATAAACTATAAATAATTTCATTATTGTCTACTTAAATATTATAAATATAATATATATTAAAGTATGACTTTACTATACAATCATTCACACTAATAAATATTAATATAATATTACTAAAATAATGATACTCAGATAATAATAATAATGTCTCCCTGAAAAATTGTAGCGACTTTACTATTTTATTATATCTCAACCAAAACTATCATTAAAAAGACTGGTTTAAAAAATTTAGAGGACAAAAGTTGTTCATAATCAGAACCACAGATCTATATGTTAAAGGCCTAAATTAGTGCAGCTTGATGAAAAAGGCAGAATATATCCATCAAATCTAAACAGATACTGGAAAAAATGCAACAACCTAAGATAAATACAATGGTACAGGCGAGATCAAAATTCTATGTCTTATCATTATAATTGTAAGTAATAAGGTAATCAGATAGAGACAACATTCCTCAAACGTATAGACGTGAATTAACAATATTTATCAAATGTTGTTTAATTCTATTGTGTCAATGAGACCAGAAGGCATCAGGGTTTTAAGTCTGATGATCCAAGCTTCTCTTTTAACAGAGGAGATTGAATCTATCACCCCCTCTTTTAGTAATATTTATTTGGTCTATTTTTTGACTTTTAGACCTACCAAATTGCCCTTTTGGCATAAATTAACCTGCTGCGATAGTGTGCTTTTTCCAAATTTTTAAGACCATTACGTCAGTGTTCTGAATAACGTACTCCCAAAGACCTAATAGTGCGTCCAATATACAATACCGCACTAAAAGTACACTACTTAATTGGACTGACAGTCCAAAACCTTTTCAATAAAGAATCTCTCTCCAGATATAAAGGAAAAGAACTCGGTACACCTGTTATACGCAAATTTACATGTAATGTATTTCTTTTTGTCTCAACGATAAAAAACATTTGGTCTGTCACCAAGCCAGCTTACAAAAACTCGGTGCCAGTCTTTCTTTCTATGTTCTTGCCCTTGTTAACAGAAGGACCGATAAGTTCATCCAGCTCTAACAGATTGAAGTTCTTATTAATAATCTAATTTCAGTTGCATGACTTTATATTGAGTGATGAAGACCATCGATCAATCTTTCCCTTCCCCAATTTTTTTTTTTTTTCTGGGAGATTGATCAAAGAGACTAGTCCTGTCCATCTGTTTAATTTCCCTATATGCTTTTTAAGCATATACTCATGATAACCTTGTTGAAACAAGGACTGGTACAATTTATGAATGTGTTTCCTAAAATCTTCTGTATTCAGACAATTTCTTTTCATACAGAGAAATTGGTCCTTAGAGACATTATCCTTCCATATTCTGGAGAGGCCACTTTTATAAGGCAAATAATTATGCGAATCCACTTCCTTAGAGAATGTTTCGGTAACAACCATACCATCACTTACCTTCAGTGTGAGGTCCAGATAATCAATATGTGAAGTACAAAAGTGCTAGTGAACGTAAATCAAAATCATCAGAATTCAGATGTGATCAAAAAGAAGATATGGAAACATCATCAACATCCAAAACAAAAAATAAATCAACTATAAACATGCCATAGAGGACTAGGCTCTCCCCAAACCTGGAACCCAAAATGAACCGTTCTTCAAACAGTCCTATGTATAGGTTAACAAAGTTCAGAGCGAAACTAGTCCCCATGGCAGTCCCCAATGTCTGTAAATAAAAAGTGAATCAAATATAAAATAATTGTGTTTGAGAATGAATAAAATAGATGATAGAATGAACTATCATCTATGCCATACAATAAAGGATCCATATACATATCTTTTGTCAGATAATATCTGACTGCTTCAGTGCCATAGTCATGAGGAATATTTAAATAAAGAGCCTGAACATTACATGTCAAGAAAAAGTAGGATGATTTCCACACCATACCCTCCATTTATTTAAAAAAATCAGTGTTATCTTTAATGTGTGACTTCAGAGTAAAATCAAAATTCTGTAAATATGAATCAACATAAAAGGATAGATTGCTAGTGAATGAGCGAACACCTGAAATTATAGGTCTCCCCAGGGGTGAAAACTATGACTTATAAATTTTAGGTAATTGGTAGTATGTGGGAACCACCAGATACTGAGTGAACAAAAACTAAAAAGTATCCGTGAAATCACACCAGTTAGAGCTCAATGTGTCGTAATTCCTGTTGATATTGTAGGGTAGGGTCTTTATCAAGTCTGGTATAAAATCGCTCATCATTAAGTTGTCTCATGGCTTCTGCATGATAATTAGCCTTATCTTGAATCTTCAATCCATCCCCTCTTTGTCGGCAGATTTTTAATAATGCAATTGTCCCTTAAAGGTTCCTCAATCTCTCTCTCTCACACAAATTTCTAACGTTTTACATGATTCTTTTATAGGAACTTTTGCTATACAGACCTTTGAGTTGTAGGGGGTAAAAGTTGGACTTATTTTTGTAATCCTTAGATGTAATTGAAGAGTTAAGATCATATAGACAGGCAGACAGTGGAGATTCATCCTCTACACTTTCCTTCCTCAGGGATTCAAGATGTCCCAATGTTGATACTTTATCCGTATCTAAAACAATAGGCTTCACTTCTTCTTTAGATTTCTTTAAAGCTTTATGGGCAAAAAAGCTTTTCCTGCTAAGTGTTCTTATGTTTTCATTCATAGCCACAAAGAGATTAAACAAATTGAGTTATTTGCTGGTGCAAATGTTAGCCCTTTTTCTAAACGTTTTATCTCAGACTGTGTTAGTAATTTGGATGACAAATTAAAAATCCTTTTATGTGTCAATACCGGCGTACATTTTATGATCGACTTAGCAACCCTTCCTCTGCATCCTCTAAATCTAACTCTGTTTCTTTTTGGTGTATGTAGATTTCTTGTCTGAATTCTATGTGCATATGTCAAAGGGTCCCTCTCCTAAAAAAGAGGAAGAAGAGGAGGCAGAGGTGGCAGCAACTGTACCCAAGTCAGATCTTATACCATCAACCTTTCTTGTTGTTTTAGGTCCAACATCCATTCTGCTCTCACTAAGATCTCATGTTGCATATGATATTTTTCTATCACCTTCAAATCTACTGCCATGGCTGGAACCAGTAGAGTCCCTTCTGTCTCCCCAGTATAACCTAGCCTGGAGGGTGAAGAATGGAGTCCACTGATCATTATGGAATGTTGGGTTCTTCTAGTGTTCCTATAGAATCCCTCCTTAAACGTTGCAAACCCGAAAGGTTTTGGATCTATCTCTAGAAATAAATCAACCTCTATATTATCTATTATAAGATCTAATTTCATCTTTGTTATAGTCCTCTTTATCTCTTAGGAGTTTATTATCTTTTCTCTTAATTGAGGACTTCTCAAATTCCTCAATTTTCTTATTGACTTTGAGATCCCTCTCTTTAAAACCCTCCTCATCCTCAAACTCCTTTAGAAGGCCATGTATTTTTTACATTTTGACTTGTATTGAATCTATTTTAGTGATTCTATATTTAACTAAGAGTTTCATTAAACTGAATGAACAAGCATCTAAAATGGTGTTACATTCATTGGTGAAACCAACATCATCCTTAAAATAAGCCAATTTAAATATGCGTAACCCTCAGGGATAATATTGCCATCCAAATACTTTTGTATTGGTCATTGGACATTTACGTCCCTTTGTATGATGGAAACTGGACATTGGTCCCACAATTTACGCATATCCAATATATTATTATCATCCTTCATATTAAAAGATGGTACCTGTTGAGAAAGGTAACTTTGTCGCCTTTCAATTCTGTCAGCTACACATCTGAGGGAGGATTTGTAATCCCTGTTGTCTCAAAACCAGTAGTCTCAGTATTATTTTTAGTAGTAGTATACTCGTTGTAGGGGTAACCAAATAACAGCGCTCCTTCAGCTATTAGCAATAGCACTCGCAGCACTTTGCCCAGCATCGGGTGTCCTGTATAGTTCTGGATAAAGCTTCCCCTCACTCACTGCACCCTACTCAGGACTGCTGGTCCCTTGGCTGTTTCCACTGTAAATCTAAGCTGCGGAGACGTCACAATACTTGTGGGATTGTGCTGCAACCTCCGCAATTGTGTGAAGCACGTGTGTCCAAATAACGTAATCAGGGCCGGATTAGTGGCGCTATATAAATAGCTGCTGATGATGATGATTATCCTAGGGGGACAAATTCTTTTTTTATATATTTAATTTCTAGAACCAGTAAACTCAGTTTTGCTAACAGATCTGTTCTAAAAAATGATCATGATGTGTAAATATACTATACAAGTTAACCCGTGCATGATACTCATGCATTCTAGTCAAATCAAGCTACTTAAGGTCTTAAAAAGGTTCTTGTCATGCATTTGGGCCATAGCCCAGGCCTCCTCATGGGAAGAGTGTTACTTCCCAACATAAGCGCCCTTTTTTAACGTGGTTTTGTCCACATGTCACCACCTCATCATTCTTCTCCATCACCTCATCCTTTATCTTTATCGCCACATCTATCCAGATGTCTATCCAGACACAGGGATCTCTCTCAGCGGTCCTGAGTATCACACTCCTCTCACTCTGTCACCCCCGGCAACCACCAACCACTCCCAACTGTCACCCCCGGCAACCACCAACCACTCCCAACTGTCACTTCTCCTTCAAGAAATATATATATATTTTTTTAAAATCTTTATAGACACTTTTAACAATTAACAAATTAAATTAACAAATAAAAAACATCTTAGTATACCAAATTTCAGCCCTTTCTGAGTTTTTTTTTTCACACACACTAAGAATTTAGTAGGTCAGTGTATAACTCCGCCCAGCAGGTGGCGCTGCAGCTTGTTTTTGTTTTTTTTCACACACAGACTAACACACACCACTAGGCTTATATATATATTAGATATTAGATAATGCTAAGAATTTAGTAGGTCAGTGTATAACTCCGCCCAGCAGGTGGCGCTGCAGCTTGTTTTTGTTTTTTTTCACACACAGACTAACACACGCTGCTAGGCTTTTATTTTATAGATATTATATAATGCTAAGAATTTAGTAGGTCAGTGTATAACTCCGCCCAGCAGGTGGCGCTGCAGCTTGTTGTTTTTTTTTCTACACACAGACTAACACACGCCGCTAGGCTTTTATATTATAGATTAATGGAGGCTACTATATAGAGCAGAGCTTTAACTTAAAATGTTAGCGCCTAAGGCGGGAGAGAAAGCTGCCGCCCAGCTAGCCCTCAATTGTAACCAAATTACCCTAAAATATTCATGAACATGGAGTGTTATGTGCACACTTATTAAATGTTTTTTTCCTATACCTCTATGGGTATTGAATTTTGATTGAGTATCTTCTACTTCTGTATTGTTGTTTGAGAGATGTCTGGTAGCCATTTGGAGGCTTTTGGGATACCTCTTGGTAAGTTAGCTTTCAATTTAAAAGCACATAAATATATGACCCAGTATATAGGGACTCTCATTGTTTATAGTCAGGACCGCCCTATTAGCAGAAGCGCCGTGAAGTGGTGGGTGGCTTATCCTGCATTTGCAAATGTGTGTAACTGAGAATTCTATGGGCATAATATGGGCAACACAGTGGCCTAGTGGTTAGCACATCTGCCTCACAGCACTGGGGTCATGAGTTTGAATCCCGACCATGGCCTTATCTGTGTGGAGTTTGTATGTTCGCTCTGTGTTTGCGTGGGTTTCCTCCCGGTGATCCGGTTTCCTCCCACACTCCAAAAACATACTGGTAGGTTAATTGGCTGCAATCAAAAATTGACCCTAGTCTCTCCCTCTCTGTCTGTCTGTCTGTGTGTGAGTGTGTATCTTTAGTAGGGAATTTAGACTGTAAGCTCCAATGGGGCAGGGACTGATGTGAATGAGTTCTCTGTACAGCGCTGCGGAATTAGTGGCGCTATATAAATAAATGATGATGATGATGATAATTCTGCATTTTTATGTACGAGTAGAAAGGCAGCTCTTTTACTGGCTCACAGTAGTGTTGCTAGGGGGATATTTCTCCCCATTTCATACTCTTCAGACCTCTTGTAGATACCAATGGCAGTATTACCAAATTGTACATTTTCTCTCTTTTCTTCCCCATAAATCCAGTTTTACTAACCCATTAACCCCTTTGAGGCAGTGTGCTGGTACAAAGGCTGATCGCATCTTATCTCCTGTCTTTATAAACTCCTTCAACGCACTCTATGATCTTTTACTTGGGAGAGAGAATTAGAAAAGGACTGGACCCCCAGTTCATTAAAAACTTTTTTGACTACTAACTTTGCCAGTTCTAGAAACATACTTTATTTGAAATGCCATTATAAAGTCTTACCTAAATGTTACGCTCTTCCCATTGACCAACACCTTAATAATACCTCGCTTTCCCCATTAAGTCAGAGATACCTAAGAGAACGGGAAACTATAATACACATTCGTTTGCAATGCTCTAGCATGACATAATTTCATGCTATTACCACAGAATTAGCCAGTGTTTCCCTTGACAAGATCACCTTAACGTAACTTCTGTGCGGCACAGTAGCTAGCATTGTTGTCTCACAACGCTTGGGCGATGAACTTAATTCCGACCAAGAATGAATTGAATTTGCATGTTCTAACCATGTTTGCATGGGTTTCCTCCCACAGTCCAAAAACATACTGGTAGGTTAGTTGGCTTATGGATTGACTAAATTCAACGGATCAGACATAGAAAGAAATGACACATACACTTGGAAAGTTTTGATATAATATAGCAATTCAGTTAAATATAAAGGTATAAAGGGACCTTGTGTGCATCACTTCACTGGCTACAGCTTTTAAAATGTGTTATTAAAAGTTTATAATTTGCAAAGCGTATGTCCACCTCAAACTGCAGACGCAAAAGCAGGATTTGTAGTGTGGGGTTTCCATGCCACACCACCAGTGGTGTATGATTCGGGGCGTGGCTATAATTTTAGACAGTGGTTGGCTGCTCTCCAACTCTTCCTACCCCCATCATATACACGGGCAATGCTGCATGCACTACTGTTAGGGGCACACAGCTCTCCCTTTTCGAGCAGAGCCGTGTGTAGCAGGACATACCTAACAACTGTCCCTATAATCAGGACAAAGTCCTGACTGAGTGTGTCAGAACAGTTGACAGACTGTCCTGCTCTCTCCTACCTGTTCTTGCTGCTTTCAATACTTGTTGGGCTGTGACCAGTGCAGACAGAAACGATCTGCACACAAGCTGCAAAGCAGCTGGTCCCGGGTCAGGGTCTAGTCACCTCAAGCATACAGTACCCCAGGCTGGGAAGGGGGGTTTCCAGGCACTAGGAACCTCCCCTCGGTTTGCCTATGAACTGAATAGTCCGATTTTCACTTCTGGCTTCCTCAGGAGTATCAGTAAGTGCAACTTTTTTTCAGTGACTCTTCTTTATTTTAAAGTGGCTGCTAATATATTTATACACTCTGATTTATACAACTATGTTGCTTATACAAACTGTCTCTTTAATAGAGAGTATCTTAATGGGTGTTGCTGTATATATTGAAAACTATGGACCTAATTTAATTTAGGACTATCTGCCCTGTGGATCCTTTACATATATTTTTTTTTACCATTAAACATTTTGGATCTGTAGCTGCGCAGTACAATACATTTACTTGATTTTACTTATTATTTGGTTCTTTTATAAAATGCAATTACTACTTGTAACTAGCAGATGAATGTAGCGAGCAGATAAGGTACAGAGTACATGGTGGTTTTTTTTTAATACCTTTTAAAAATGTCTATAGGAAATATTTTGCAAGTAACAGTTGCAGAAAAGATGTTGAAAATTTGTTTTCCTCTTATACTGACTGTAACGTGCCTTAGAAATGAATATCATCTGACGTTAGTCGGAAACGGGTCAGCAAACAGTAGGGGGTAAATGTATCAAGCTGAAAGTTTTCCGGCGGGTTTGAAAAGTGGAGATGTTGCCAATAGCAACCATTCAGATTCTAGCTGTCATTTTGTAGAATGTACTAAATAAATGATAACTAGAATCTGATTGGTTTTTCAAACCCGTCGGAAAACTCTCAGCTTGATACATTTACCCCTAGGCGGGTTTCAGGTTTCTGTAAAACATGTATCCTGTATATTAGGCAACATTTTTATACCAAAGTTGTATCCATATTGTATATATTTCTATGTACTATGTGTTAACATGCAACTGATTTGTTTACAGGTTGTCAGTGGAGGCAGCCATCCTCTGGGATATTGTAATATCAACGAGAATACAACCTATCCATTTATTTGAACTGGCAACATTGCTTGTCTGAGTGATGTCACTGGCTCTTAATAAAAGCCTATATTCTGATTAATGACTATTCAGGTCACAGAACGGCTGGTTCTATTGTGTTTAGACGATGGATGCATTTTAGTTGACAATAAAAGAAAATATTTTATTTTGTATTACCCACTGTTGCCAATTGGCTATCTCTTTTGCTATAAGTTCTAGGCCAGGCACCAAGGCTCTATGTATTGTATAGTCATACCTTGCTTTCTCACTCTGATATTGCTGTTTTGTTTCAGCTGTGGGAGAATAGTGTCTACTTTTGGTTTGATCTACAGTCCTATCATCACTTGTTTTACCAAGAGACTCTTCAACCTTTTAAACTGCGCAGACATTCCCAAGTAAGTGGTAAATCTCAGGAACGAGATGTTATGTGCCGAGAGTGACTGGATTGCATAATGTTCTTCACATTCTGTGATTCTCATGAATCCCACTTAGGGAATATTGTCTTTTTAGTGAGAAGGACCCTTGTCTGAACCCAAAAACACATGATGTATGCCCCTATCAAATCTCTTGAATGTCAATACAAGAATATTAGATATTGTGCTTGTGTTTTTATCACAAATCATCCGAAATATCTTCACGCAAAGATTAATAGGAACATGTTTTGTTTTTTTGTTTTTAAACTGAATAGAAGTTGTCTGGCTAGAACAAGCAGCAAAGCACATTGTCATAGTATATGATTGTGCAAAAGGAATGTTTTCTATGACATCTTGCATTTAAACATTTAAAATTCTGGAATCGAGACAACATGCATGCACCATGGCGTGGCGTGGGTATGGTCACGTCACATTGGGACATGTCTGGAGCTTTCAAGCACTGAGCAAACCCCAGCCTCCTTCATACAACTCCTGCAATGTCCATGGTACTAATGGCAGCTCACCACAGAGCAGCATTGAATGTTACATACCTCTCAAGTTTGTCACAATGGGACAAAGCAGACCGCAGAGCCCTGAATTTGGGACTATCCTGCCTAAATCAGGATAGTTGAGAGGTATGCATTTACTTATATATATATGACAGAAGCTGCCATTTTGAAACTGGGCAAAGATCTAGAGCTGTCACCCCTTCCTACCCAAATAGGTTTTTAGAATTTATTTGAAACAACTTTTCAATTTTCACAACAGTGATCCAACGCTGGGGGTAAATCTATCAAGATGAGAGTTTTCCGGCGGGTTTGAATAGAGATGTTGCCTATAGCAACCAATCAGATTCTAGCTATTATTTTGTAGAATGCACTAAATAAATAGCCAGAATCTGATTTGTTTTTCAAACCCGCCGGAAAACTCTCAGCTTGATACATTTACCCCTGATCTTTGTGATTATTGATTATAGTGAGAGCTTCCATTATAATGTGCTGTCGTGTATAACACATAATAATGTATTAGAGAGACAGAAGGGCTGCATGGATACATTGTTCTGCAGACACGTCAGATCATTTTCATGGCGACTTGGAGCAGTAACTGATCAGTTTACAATGTCTTCACACCTGTTGGGACATTTTATATAAATATTTCCTGTATTAGGTGTAAAAGTGGGTGATGGATTTTGAATCAAGTTATAGTGCGATTATAAACCCATGCCAAGCCACAGTTTTATTGTCTTGCATAAACTCCGTCCAATTAATCATCACCATTAAGTTTAATGGGATGATCAAACTATTACTTAGGAGAATCTACGCGGCTTTGGGCAGAAAATGCGTTAAAATAAAGAATACAGTCTTTTTTTTTCTGTGGGTCAATAGATTAATTAGTAATGTTAACGCAGCTTTTTGCCAGGGCACAGAAGGTTCTTGTATAGACCTTTTTTTCTCGATCCAAAATGGTTATTTCAAGAACACACAGGGGGTAGATTTATCACACCTTCGAAAAAGGAAAAGTGGAGGTGTTGCCCATAGCAACCGATACGGTTCTAGCTGTCATTGATCTAGTACATTCTAGAAAATGATAGAATCTGATCATCATCATCATTAACATTTATTTATCTAGCGCTAGCAAATTCTGTAGCACTTTACAGTTCTGATTGGTTGCTAGGGGCAACACGTCCACTTTTCTTTTTAGATTTGATAAATCTACCCCAGGGTTGAGACACAGAGCAAAATCCTGCCCTCACTTGTTTTCATCGGGGCCATTTTCCTTATAGTGGTTGGTTGGTTTAAAAGGCAAAGTTACAGCATTCGCAGAGGGGCAAACAACGAAGTGAGTGCACCACTGGGCCTAGTTTTGAATCCACAATAATATTTGAACTTTCAACTAACTCTGAGCTGGTTTAGATCGCACTCCGTCCTGTAATTTTAATGTAACACATTTTTCAACTTTCAATTGCCCCCCTCCAAAAAAGCTAACTTTTAATAATCAAAATTATGTAATAAAAATAGTTCTGATGTCCCATCGCTGTCTTGATTAAATTAAGGCTTAAATAAGGGTAAGCCGAGCAGTATTTTAGAAGAAAAATGGAAAAGATGAATTTAATGTAAGTGGTGGTTCTAAAATGGGAGGAGCTTGGAATTTGACGTGGCGATTACACTTTTGCAGAGTGCGCCTCTTCAGATTTATCAGCCGCTCCACAAACCTGGGCACTCTTCTAGTATGTGGAGCAGAGAGTAGGCGCACACCTCGAAAAGCGCTGTGCAGACCATTAAGTCCACTGGAAGAAACCCAAGTTGATTTACAGTACACAACCAGTGCACTTCATGAGGTTCGAAATTTCCCCAGCATGCTACACCCACTATCTATCCCACATAATACGTTCTCATTCTTCAATAGATGCAATTCTGCAACACAAATCCATGTGCAGGGTCAATATATATTGGCATATTCTGCAAATATAGTTTTGTAATATTCCAACAGTGGAATCTAGGTGTGCTGTGCCTAAATTACCCCCAGTGACAACCAGGGGAGGACTGACATATTTTAGCCCGGGGGGGCAAGACTTGACTTAGCAGCCTATTTTAAATGCAGGTGTCCCAGTGACCCAGCCAAAGGTAGCCCACTATGGGACCGACCCAGGGGGCTGATGCCCTCCTGACCCCCCAGCCCAGCCTGTCCCTGGTGACAACTCTTGTGGTCTCATCAAATGCCTCTTTTGAGACAATAACTATATAAACAAAAAAAATATATAAGCTAACTCCTCTACAGCCTCTAGGTGGCAGCAAATCTCCACACTTCACATTACTAAGCCACTGGACGGCATCCTACAATGTGACTCTTAAAATAAATACAAAAATCCCGAACAGACCTTATAGTATCACACACAGATGAGAATGTTCACAGACAAATCAGCCCATAGCCTGGATATTTACTTTTGTACTTTAGATAGCTTTTTAAGCCCTTTGCAAATACAAGATGTGTTTTCATTGGAACCCAAATGAGCTTTAATCTGATTCCTCACCAAAGCGGCTGCAAGTTAAATGTTCTTTTCACAATATCTGTGTTCAGCTCTGGCACTACATGACCGATTTCTGTGAGAAAAGCCATTTCAATGGCTTCAGATATTACAGGCGCGTTACCAGGCTCAGATCACAAGTCTGCAGAGATTTTCTGCAGTCGGTGGAAATGTTTTGAATTTCATTGATTTTGTGGCTTATGACACATATCCTGTGTTTCTGGCAGTCCTCATATGGAAAGTGTACATCATGTTTTGGAATAACACCAGTAGCTGAATTGCAATAAGGTTTTTATAACAGATTCATGGCATGAAAACATCTTATAAGACACCTGTTTCTGAGGTACAAAAAGGCACCTGCTGTTTATCTAAAATATGCCTTGTTGAAACAGAATAGGAAGAAAATCCTGATATAGAAACCCATGGCTGTTTTTAAACTGCATATCCTTAAATAACCTGCTAGCCAGCGATTAACGGCGGTCCATCATGTAGTTCAACAAAAACTGGAGAGGTACCAATGTGTGCGTCATAAAGATGTGCATGCATACATTTTAGTAAATTTTCCTGTATATAATGAACAATTACATCATTTTGAAAATAATATTTGAATTCAATATAAATTAACATTTTAATGTGTTACTTTTTATTGAGGAATGTTTTGTTCAAAATGTATTAGCTGGCAGTGTAGTAAGCATTTCCGACTTTGTGATTATTTGGCTGCAGGTTGATATAGAGCAATGGTCAGGGAACAGGGGTAAATTACCCCAAATGGGGTGAACATGAAATTCCTGGGGGTAATGCTGCCGATTCACATGCTGTCAGTTGGATTGTAGACCCCTTTAAATGTCAAATTGCTGTTGTACCAGAAGAGCCTCAAGGGTTGGCAGAGGCACTTCTTGGGCTTCGATGCAATAATGAAGCACGTATTGCATTTGAAAACAAAGCAGATCTGTCATATTTTTGGATGTCAACAGCTGCAGAGACATTCAAAATTGCACATGAGGAGGCAGTCAAAAAGTTGCAGCCTTTTGCAACAACCTACCTTTGCGAACAAGGATTTTCCACTCTAACGAACATAAAAACAAAGCAGAGAAATCGATTGGACGCTGAAGACTATATCCAAATTGCTCCCACATCAAAATGCCCCAATATTGATGCTCTCGTATCAAAAATAAAACAATATCATTTCTCCAAAACCTGAAGTTTTGAAGTTGAAGCTTCCAAAGAAATTTTGAATAGATTCAATAAAATGTTGTATTTCAATTATTAATAATATATGATTTCCTTCCTTTCAAATCAAGGGGGTAACATCGGCGTATGTAAATATATTTTGGGGTAAAAGGTAAAAAAGTTCCCTGACCCCTGATATAGAGATAATATTTTAAAGGGATTGTCCAGTTCTCTTTCAAAATTGCTTCCCCCCCAGTTAGTGTTTCATTGGGCCGACCAATAATGAAATCTTCACTATAAACTGCTTGCACATGGAGATCAAACCTGAGAGGGCAATTGAAACCTACCAGGGTTGGAGATGTGTAATGAAAGTATCACCTGATTGAACAGGATATTACTTACTTGTAATCGCTGGCCAACTGGGTGTTATTGCCTCTTCCCCATAAACTTCCACCTCAAAGAGAATTTGACAGAGGAGTAACGTGTTTCAGAACTTACTGTGTTACACTCTTAAAGTGTATACTCTTAAAGTGTTATACTCTTAGAGTATAACAGCAGCAAACAGTAAATGCAGAGCTTAGCTTTGTAATGTTGGCCACAAAATTGGCCATTGGGGAAGTTGGCCCAATATCGCTTGACCCGAAAAAGCAGCCATGATGCCTGATAATCCGATTTGAAATTGATCAGATCATTAGAATGTTGGTAAACACGGTCTGAGGGGTCGATTCAATTGATTTTTTTAACGCTTTGTTATTACCGCTATTTGTGGTCATTTAGGATCGTGATAATGTAACCCACAATTCAATTCAAATGTTATGCCTCCTATTTCTTTAGCAAAACTAGTACATTGCGGGGTGTTTGAGGCTCTTATTACAATATAGGGAAAAGCTAAGGGAACAATTCAATTATATGTTAACGGGGTGAGGACCAGCACCTTTTTCTCGCACCTCTACAGGCCGTGTTAAAAAAAATAGATCATCAGAAAAGTATTGAAATCAACAATTTTTTTTCTCATAATCATATTAATGGATGTTTTTATCAAAAAAATCTTTCAGAGAGGAGACAGGACAAGCATTGTCTGGTCTTGGGGAAAAAGAAGACAGAACACAATAAAAACAAATTTGGATAAGATAATCTGTTTAAAGCTTTTAAAGTATGTATGTATGTAGTAATGTGTTTTTGTGATAATTTAGTGTAGATAAAAATTAAAATTTGTGTAGTGTAATGACAATAGTATAAGTAAGGTATGTAATGTACTGTAATGTAATAGAAAGTTTCAATTTTTTTTGTCGGCTATTGTTGTTTTTATCTTCTAAATGGCTGCATAAAGCCCTCCCCTCCCCTCTCATCAATTTTGCTTTCACCTATTAACGCTCAGGGGTGGCGTTTAATGCTTTGCAATTGAATAGCACTATTTTTTAGACAGCGGTACACAAAAACGGCCGCGGCTTCTTTGGTTAACTCACGCAGATTTATTTTTTACTTTAAACGCAGCGGTACATGTAGGAATTGAATCGGCCCCTAAAAATAACCACTACCAGCCTGAGGGGCATATTTAACAAACAGTGATGGTGCACTATCGTGCACTCACCGTAAAATCCATGTGTCCCGCATATTTAAGAAAGGTGCATCGCAGCAGATATCGTGGATATCTGCTGCTTTGCATTCCTTTTCGTTTTTGGGAGCAGTCACCATTCAATAGTAGGTGACAGCTCCCTCTCGCAATCTAACAAGTTCAGAAAAAAAGCTGAAGCTGGCGTACATTATAATAATTGAAAGATTTCAGTGCTGTTAGCTCTGCTCCGAAGAGCAGAGCTGGGCAGCGCATGTGGGGAGGGATCACATGATCCCTCCCTGTCACTCACCACTCGCTCTCTGCAAAGACAGAGCGGAGATGTCTGTGCGCATGTGCAGTTCTTCGAAGGACCAGAAGGAGATCTGTAGACATTGTGTTCCGAAGAGGGGGGTAAGTGTGATTTTTTTTTTTTTAGCACAGAAACAGCAGTTTATCGGAACTGCTGTTTCTCTGTTGCGTTTTTCATAAATTTGAGAAATAGTTCAATCCTTATCAATGCCATAAGGATTGAAAACTATTTTTCACTTTATGATAAAATTGATAAATGTGCCCCTGAGTGAGCGGTCATCTTCTGATCACACTAATAGGCCTCTATCATGTCAGATGTGATTTAGTCCACTTTGTCCATTATACTTGTGACCATATATGGACACTGGCGCAGTCACCCAGTGCTTGTGCTGAGCAGCAGGACTGGCCCATGTGTGGCCAACGTAAAGGACATCAGAGGATGGAGCCAGAGAGTACATGGACAAGAATCCCGGCTGGTGAAGCTTGATACAGAAGCTGTGTCTGTGCCTGCCCAGAATCCTGACTACTCAGTGAGAAGAGTAGGACAGACGTATCCCCAGTTTCAAAAGTATCCCCCTGTCTTCCAACATCTGCTTGGTATTTTGGGGGCTGACTTGTTAGGTTATCTCATTACAAAAACTCTTTTGCCTGGCTGGGAGCATATTCTTCTCAAATTCCCAATAGTTGTCCTCCAGGTCGCATCCTTTCCTTTGAAGCAGATATTTAAACTCTTCTGAAGATTATGAAGTCTAAGAACATCTTCTGGTACTGGACGTGGTGGGATAAACCTGGATTTGCACAACGTGTTTTTAGTATGGAAACCTGAAAAACGGGATGAACCTTCTCTGTGTCAGAAAGTTTGCAATGAAAGATAACCAGACTAACCTGAGCAGATATTTTTAAAAATCCAATTGATTTAGTCCAACTTGGAAGGCAGACGATTGTTGTTATAGAAATCCAGATGCTATCACCTACATTACATGTACTGAGAAGTACTGACTAATGGGCAGTTTTGCCTAAAAGGGACTTTAAGATCTATGAAGGAACTTTGTTTTGAGTTATTTATTCAAACTCAACACTTTGCATATAGTCCGTCCATTTCTCCTGAAGATTTCTGAAATATCACAGATAGTATTCATGTGTTTAATTTCTTCCTTCAGTTTGCTTCATTGAGCATGGAAAGCAAAGAGTAAGTGAATACTTAGATGTAGTGCAGTATAGAAACTTTCCACAAATTGGAGATAAATTGTACCCCTCAATCTGATACTACACAGCCAGGAATGACTTCTAATCTTAATATTTCTTAAATTATCATTTCTGCAGTTTGTTCAACAGTGAATACTGCGTTTGTCGGCATAAGGAGAGACATTTTTGAGAGATGGTACACTACCACTAACATGATGGTAATTCAGTTGAAAGGAGAAAATCAATGACAAAATCACCCAAAATTTAAACACAAGGGTCAAGATGGTGTTGGCGTGCTGGAACTTGCACTTGAACTGCTAGGAAACAACCTGAGAGGCTTCAATTGCCATCGGGTGCGCAGGGGGCAGCCGTGATTACAGTTAAATCCCAGTCTAGATGTTCTGGACTTTCTGTGAGTCCCTCAAGGGAATATATAGACTCAAATGCTGGATGTTCTTCAGGGACCCTGCAACATGATGAAACGTAGCATTGTGAGAACATCCTGCACCTAAACAATATTCTCCGTAGAGAAGTTCCTTACTGCCATTGATGGATCTTATGAGAATACTTCACTACTGTACTTTCAAAAGCTGGAAAATATTGCAACTAGATTTAGAAGAACTTATCAGAAGTTACTAGTTTAAATTCAGAGATTCCCCTGATTTCAGACAGAATGACGAACCTACAGAAAAAGAGGGACAATATGTTTTAAATCTATATAAATCCTGCAGCAACCAGTTAAGGCATGAACCATTCAGCTGTTTAATATTCAGCACAATGTGGATGATATCAAAAATTAAAAAGTGCAATAATATCAGTATCGGGGCAACAGACATTCCAGACCTAACCCTCACTGGTGTGTTCATCAGGCACCTTGCTCCAGATAATGTACTTTTAGTAAGTCTGATGCTATTAACACCTCACTCCTGCCCCAGTTAAACTATTCATTTCACTGCCAATTAGATCATATTAAATATCTAGGAATACTTATTCCTAATGAAGTATACAAATTGTATCACCTTCATTTTTGCATATTTAACTAATCTGCTTTTGGGATTTATCCAAATGTGACCTTTCCATATGTATCCATAAGATGAACATACTACAAGGCTCTATTAACCCCGTCAGGCTTTATTTATGCAGATATCTCCCTATTTTATTTTACTGTATGGAGAAGAATGCAGATGTTTATATGAGGAGGGTGGGGTGGTAATCCAGGAATAGCCAGATCAGTGCTGCATGAATACAAACTGTCTGGGGACCTGGGCCAAGACTGTTATCTGTAACATCTAGCAGAATATTTTATGGAATCTTGGACTGATTTCTTCATAGTGATAACAAGCTTTGTATCCAGCCTAAACAGCCTCTATTAAATGTCCCCCTGGCCACTCTGCTATGGGTTGCCAGTGCAGACGAGGCATTTATAGGGACAGTTTCGTTTGTTGCAGCTTAGGCAAGATATTTTGTCATATGTTGTCATAACTTTCTACCGCAATTGGGCCCTGAGACAACCCATCCCTGCCTCGAGGTTACGGGTTCCATAGGTTTCAGCGTTGGTCAACTTCTCTGGGCTTCAGATTCAACCAGGAATTGGGCCCAGCTTCAATCCCTTAAATAACATCATAATTTCTGTACCCACACGCACCCAAGATTTGCAGGTACAACATGTTTACTTCTTGAATAACAGAGGAGAACTACACAGAGATTTAGTGAGATTTTGATCCCTTTGTGTTGCTAACAGCCTCTCTCCGCACACAATATCTCTCCTTTATGGGATGATAGATTCTCACATTCAAAATAGTTGCCTGAAGGTACAGAGTCATTGTTATACTGAAACAGATTTACCTGTTTGTCTTGGACCATTGCTGGCAATAGTACTGTTGTAACTGAAGTATGAACATAAATAATGAATATATAAAAATTATTTGTATGTTCAATTCTGGTTCAGAAAGACAATCTAACCAAAGGGCACTGCTACTCCCAGTAGCAACTCAGTGGTTCAGTCATAAGAGATGAGGACACTGTCACAAACCGAGGCTAAGATTCGGATCCCCGGGTCTGTCTAGTGTGACAATACTCAACCCACAGTCTAACGAGAGAGGTGGCTTTCGCCAGGGACCCGCAAGGAGGTATGATCTTTGTGGCCTCTGCCCCACAGGTCGTGGCCCTCAGAGAGAGTGCTAGACGAGGCCTGTTAGGAGAATAAGAGGATAGAAGATAATCTGTGGAGGCCGCATCGATCACCAAAGGAGGACCAGAGATGGCAACAGCAATGGCAGTTGAACTTTCTGGGTCCCGCAGCTGAACTGAGGTGGATTCCAGTAGATCTTCAAAACAAACTTGTCCTCGCTGGACGTCACACCTTGTAATTTCCTACTCACTACCGTTTTAATTTTTACCTGTTTTATATTTGTGGGAAGAAGCTTATATGGGAGAGTAGGCACAGAGCTGATCTAACGCGTAGACATCTCTAGCTGCCATCCACATGCCACATATCCATATTAATGCGCATTACTTCTACTGCTGCTTGGAAACCTGCCACCTTTGCTAATGAAAACCATCAGACCGCACGTCCCAGCACCTGTACACGTTGTCTGATCCTATAGTAGACCACCAGATCATTGCTGCTGCTGCTGCTGCTATCTACTGGATCACATGCGCCCTGTTGGAGATCCCCACTGCTGGTGGCTCACAGTAACTGTATTTGGGTACCATTGAAGCCCCTGTGGATATCCCCAATCAGTCTTAAGTGACCTATTAATGAAATATAAAAAACAAACTTCTTGTTCACCTTTGAGAGCGAAATAAAAAAAAATACAATATATAGCACTTTGGACAAGTCACGGAATGCATGTTAGGCCCTTCAAGTTTAGCAGGTTGCCCCCCACTGGTTAATGAGGAATGGTTCCTAAGGTGATCTATCATTTTAGCCATATAAAAAGATGCTGACTTGACTCTGTACTATATATTATTATTATTTACAGTATCCAGCAGTTTAACATAGCAGAATAGGACATATTGGGTCTGATTCATCAGGGCACGTATTTGCCTATATTGGGCGTATCGTACACAAAATCACTCTGGGCATGGTCAGAACCTGCTCATACACCAGTAAACGCAGCCATGTCTGCTCCATCTGCATACGTAAAGGACACTTACTACAGCCCACAATTTCTGGGAGTGATTGGGGCAGTGAAGGGGAGCTTGCCCATAGTCAATGTACAGATGGGGCGTTCCAAACTAGAGTGCAGGCAGCAGCGTCTGATCCAAGCTCTGGGGATCTCAAGATTACTTGTTTTTCTGCCGTATCTCTTGCTCCAGCTACAGGGCTAGTCTAAGTCCTGATCACTGGTGATGACATGCTCGTATGCATGCTATAACATGTGTTTGCAATCAGGAGCAACTGTAAAAAATTATTTTATGTACAGTAGACATTAAGAACATCCTAATAAATGTATGTCATGGGGGGACACTTTTTGAAAAAAATAATAATATTTTATCATTAATGCCTATATTATTAGCAGGTGACATTATTTAAATTTTTTGCGTGCATTCTTTTGCGCATTTGTGATCCACATAGGGATTGGACGTATCCTTCAGTGTCTTGTGTACTAGAGCAGAGCAGACCTACACTCGAATTCGGCACGTATCTTCTGATCCGTTCCTTGTTTAATTCGGGAATGCGCAGAGCCGATTTACGTGCATTTTTAAACAAACGCATGTTGCGCTCAGTATGTGTGCCTTCATGAATCAGGCCCATTGTGTGTAGCAAGGCAAAGGTGTATGTATATGACAAAATTAGATTAATTTGTGTTCGATGTAACTTAATAAAATTAAATGGTAGTACTTTTTTTTTTTATTTGAACTTGTTTTTGGTTGTTATTCTTATGCAGGTTTATGATGAATAATACATCATTTTTGGGTGCGTATAGCACTGTTTAAGAAAACTTTAATAATGGTGTTGGCTATTACTTAATTTAGAAGGAAGTGTAACTGGACATAGCAATAGTACCATTATTGGCACGTATTTTATGCAGTTTCTTCCATAATTCAATGACTTCCTTGTCTTGGTTTGTAAGTAAACCTAGCAGCTCAATAAATGTGGCTCCTAAGGTCATGCCAAATCCTTATAAATTCAGTAATTTGTTGCCTAACCATAACCACCGAGTACACTTGACCTCTATGGTGATCAGATTATTCTGTCCAGATCTGGGATCAGGATCGCAGCTCCGTGGCGTAAACAGTCTCTGGATGATGGTACTGTTTTAGGAGTGTAGAGTAGTCAGCAAAACAGAGCAACTTCAGTTCATGGATTAGCAATCAATTTATATGAATCAGGTAACTGTGTAAAAATAACAAAAAAAATAGGGTACAAAACTCTGGCAAACAGATGTAGAGGTCAGACGTGTAAAGGAAGGTTGATGGATCCAGAGAGCACATGGGCAAGAAATTTGTCAAGAACCATAAACTGGTGTAGGCTGACACAGAAACATAAATAGATGTCGCCATGCCAGGAAGCTCAGTAACAAGAGCTGCTTCTTACATAGAGGACAATGGTGACAATACATTTGAACAGAAATTTTTACTTTTAAATTTCCAGGTGGCGAGAGGCACCATTGTTAATGCTGGAAAATCCCCAGTGTTAGATTTGCTGAAGTTAGGAAGCAGGATAAAAATAAATAAAAATGTACCTGTATCCTCAATGATTTTCATGCAAAATTTTTAGAGTATGGTCGCTTGGAGTAAATGATTCTTTTCTGATCCTATAGTAGCCTTCAGTGACAGTAAAGTGACAGCACCTATATACAGTAAGTCCAGGCCTTATATCACTCTGATACTTCTATCATATTACATATTATAGGCTTTGTTTGCTGTCCTGAGTGTTATTGTTTTATCAGATTACTGTTGCTGACCATTGTTTCTTGCTGCCTGCCCTGACTTAGTTCCTGCTTTGACCATTTTTGTCCATTTGTGCATGACTAGGCCTTCCTGATCTCTCTCGCTCTTTAGTTAGATGTTAGTTGTAACCATATTGATCGGCAATTGTTAATGTATAAGACCTAGAAGCACCTGAGAACCAGTGATCACGTTAAGTTCTATTGAACAGCGGGCTGCTAAACAGGAGACCACGACCAGACTGACTATGGCGGTCTGATCTACTGGTGTCACTGGGGACCATTATATGATAAAGGATTCTCATAGATCAAATCTAAGCCCTGTCTCAGATTACCCAGGTTCTTTATAACAGAGTTTCATCTCCTGGTCATGAACCCTAATTGAATATTGCTGGGAACTTGCAAACTTAACAGAAGGGTGTACAGTAAGATAGATAGCAGTCTAGCAACTTCACATGTTGCCATCGTCACTTCTAGAACTGTAAAATTTAAAATATAAAAGGTAACACTTGTGGCATCAACCATTTACTGTATCTGCTGTCAAGTTCTTTCTTATCCCATAAGAAAGTAATTAAATAATTTATTGTTCTACCTTTGTTTCTTTCCTCCAGTCAATTTTTGCCAATTATCTATCCCCTTCTGCTTCCATGGACATTGGTGTGAAGCAGATCATGAAGACAGTGATTTACCAGAAACTCAATCCACCTTTTGAGGATTTATTTGACTCCGCTGAAGAATACAGCCTCACACTTTTGCTGTCTGCCTGGACTCAGATGAATCGGTCAGACAGGCAGGCCTATGAGAAGGTAATTTTTTTAAATTAGTTTGGTTCAGCATAGGAGAGTGTAACATGTGAGAGTCAGTCAGCCAGTCACGGAGCTACTCCGTGGTCATGTGATGGCAGCAGAAGGAAGGGACTGCTGAGAAGAGGGACTTACTGCATCATTTGTCATGTGACATGGTTAAAATGCTTGCTGATATATTATTTCAGATAGGCGCTGCCAGGGCCGTAACTAGGGCTGTGCGACAGGGGCGACTCGCTGAAGGGGGGCGCAATTTAGTAATATTTTAGGTTCATTTGGTTAAAATTGAGGGCCAGGGGGGCGGCACTTATCTTTCTCGCCCCAGGCGCTGGAATTCTAAGTTAGGGCTCTGGGCGTTGTTTTAACTTATTGCTGAGCTTAAGGGTAGTGTACGGCCCATTGGAAGGTTAAAGCGCTGCCCATGTAGCCCCAGAAGTGTATCAGGTTGCCCATCACTGAGCTGGGCTATGGAATGTGCAAAGAGCTATCGCTTCTGTATGGAGATGACTGGAGGGTACCAAAGGACGTGTCCAACACCCTACAGACTGCAGTGATGTAAATCCAACCCTAAATAAACTCATTTTTGATCAAGCATTAATTTCTGAACGCATGTATTTTTCTACAAATAATACATTTAGTTTGAAGACAAATCTCTTTATTAATTCATAACTGACCCTTAGGTTCTGAGTCATGTTCACAGACACAATCCCGGGCAGGGTACCGCTGCGTTAGTGTAAGAGATGAAGACACGGGGTTGGTGGCCCGCGGCCGTTGCCTGTACTCATTTTCCCTGTTTGTTATAGTCAGGATTAGTATTTTGTACAGTCAGCTGCTCTTCATCACTTTCCACAATATTCAGTGTAAAATAACTGCTGTTAGCAGAGTGATGACGGATTTATTGATCTAAACACACTCAGAGCTCCTTTGCCCTCACCGGACAGCTGGTCTTCCCATTCATATGTCACGGTAACCCCTTCACTGGCTGAGAGGTCGGCAGCATCTCTTCCTGCTTTGTTTTAATTCTTTTATTAGGTAGAACTGGTTGAAGAATCACGACAGCTGGAGTCCACTAACTATCACAAGCTGCAGGCTGTGCAACAAGAGAAGGCGTCCAGGAAAGATGAGGTAAGATAAGAGCTCTGCCTCACTGTTTGACAGATCTGTACCTTGTACAAAAGCAGAGAATAAATAAAAATATTCATGTATGTCAACTGTAAATACCCATTTGAGTCATTCTGACCGTTAAAGAGCAAATATACTCACTACTGGTCATTACCTGGGCCAGATAATGGGTCCTCACAAACCTCCCCACCGCGGCCTGCCTCCAACACGGCATACAATGTACTAATAGAGCTGCTCTAGTGCCTTTAAGCCCTGTCCCAATCCCCTGACAAAATGTGACAGAGCCCCTCCAATGTATAACTGCAGCACCCAGGGGTACTGCAAGCTTACACCGTCCAAGTGTGGCGAGCAGAGTGGACAGCAACGCCACCAGTCACCCTCTGGAGGATACCAGCTGGCAGGCCATGGTGGGCTTCCCCGACACAGCCTGATCTGACTACAAACAACACGATGAGCATGCTCTGTCTGGGCTCTCAGTTTCAGAAGTGAACGTGGCTTCACTGCTCGTGAGACGGCCGAACACATGGACAGTAGAGCATAGCCCGGGGCTTTTGCAGCAAATTGACCAACATCTCAGCCTCCCCACAAAACACTTTTGCTTTATAGCCCAGAAGTTGAGTTTTTCGCCCTTGTACTTGGCTATAACTAAAACTATCCAGCATGTCCAGCAGACTATCCAGTCTACTTCCATCCCTCGGATGGAAGTAGATATTTTCAAAAACTGCTTAGGAAGGCAGTCCATCTCTGTGTCACAGCACTCTGGATCTGGAATAGAGAGGGAGATTTCAGGAAGTTAAAAAGCCACAGTCTGTAGCCTGCAGTCTCCTAGCTAACAGAAATTATATGTACAGATCCCTGCCTCTCCTCACCCTGGTTGTTTTGAGTATACTCAGAATTTCCAGGCATTAAAGACATTAACAAGATGAGACTCTAGAATTATTCCTGGTATGTGTTGAACTTTTTTCAGTGTCTGTTCCTGCTTCCCTGTCTCACTTTGAGAATGAGGGGCCCAAGACAATTTTAAGTGTTGTATGGATAATGTATGTGTTATTTACAGTGGAGGAGTCTTAGGCTCATTCTAGCCCACCTTTATAGCCCTCATGGGTGCTTTATTCTGGTACTCTCCATCAGAAACTACTGTCCTACACAGGGTAATAACAATAAGGTAGGCAGGGGGGGTGTGGGGCTACGGGAGCCCAGAGATAGGGTCACTCCCCCCCCGTTATGCTGACCCCTACCCAAATTTTGGTATGGGGTCTAGTGATCGACTGTTCCACCCCGTTACCTACATATTGTACTGATGTGAACTTACAACAAAAAACATGCAGACTGCAAGCTAATAAGCCAGTGGTTTTGGACACATCCATGGCTAGTAGGGTTAATGTAATTAGTGATTTGCATATATTTACCCAAAATTCCTTTGGTGAGGTTTAAAAAGCAAGTACAACCACTATTTGACATTAATATGGTGGCAATCTGGGACATGTAGTTCCACACCAGCCGTGTTGTCTATATGTCCCTTGCAGTCACATATGCTATGGGCTGTGTGTGTCAGCATCTGTGATCTGCAAATCTAGTCCAAAAGCTGAGTAAAGATGTTATTTTACTCTTTGATAAAGTTGTTGTTGTTGCAAAGATTCCAAGAAACATCACTACATTAATCTCCCAAATCCTTTGTGCAGATGTCAGCATTGAGTGACTTTGGACAACCACAATATTTAGAAATGCGGTTGGTGACTTTGCCACAACGTCAATCGTAAAAACCCGATAATCCCATTTACACAATCAGATTAGTCATTCCAAGTGGAGTCATTTATCAGCAATGTGGAAAACATAATACCTAATTTATCACTGTTTCTCCCATTAAATAGCAATGTCATGTTTAATTTCATACAGTTTGAACAGCACGAAAAGAAAACCCAACAGGAACACCCGCTAAGGCATTAAAAATGGCAGGAATACAAAACTTATTTCATGACACATAATTGTAATTGTATCTTGTTTTGTGCAGCAAAATGTCAACTGCAAAGACCTTCTCATTAATACAGCACACTTCTAATAATCTATAGTGATGAATGTTTTGTCTCCATACGGTTGTATTATTCATAACCAGCTTTTACTGAAACAAGTTATTTTCTTTTACATTTTTGCCATTAGTTTTACCGGCCTCAGCAATGCATGTTGTATTTATACCCTGTCATTTATATATAACACCACCCATCTGGTATAGCCCCGCCTATTTGAGGAATTTTAGGGGTATAATTACTCAACTGCGTGTTTGAAAAAGTGAAGATGTTGCCTATAGCAACCAATCAGATTCTAGTTATCATTTATTTAGTACATTCTACAAAATAACATCTAAAATCTCATTGGATGCTATAGGCAACATCTTCACTTTTTCAAACACGCAGTTTAGTAATATCATTATTTACAAACCACAGTGCAAGCTTGTATTTTCTCTCTATGGGCTGCTCAATAGAATCTGTCTATGATGCGGGGTTCAAAATGGTGCCAATATTGCCGGCATCTTTGCATACGATCCCATGTTTCCCAATTTTTCCAGGACAATCCCCATTTTTTTCTACTAGAAAAGCTTATTTTCCCACAATCAAGTTTCTGATATATTAGTAACAGGATAAGTGGAGATAGGTTCCTATAAATGTTTTACTTAATTTGTCCTCCAAACAGATGAGTAAGGTGGATTCGTACAACCACAACTCTATTGTGAGTGTATAGAAAACATTTACCTTGCATCTAACAAAAGGGATTGTACAACTGATTGGTATATATACATGAATGTGTGTGATCCTGGCTCAGTGTAGGGAGTAGAGGCATGTTTTTGCAGATTCTGGAGTAATGTTTATGTAGGGATATCCTTAATCCTAAAAAAAACAATAACTATCTTGCCAGGATTATGTCCGCACATCCGTCTTTGTTCCACCGCCTGACAAACCTAAAGAACCTAACCTGTGGGAGCTGGTCCCAGTGGAATATAGGAATTATAACCTCGGCACATTACTCCGGCACAGGATGGAGCTGGAGCACTTCCGAGTCTTTCTGGATGATCATTTTGCAAGGTATGGAAACAATTCACAGCCAACAGATATATTGTTGTATCAAATGTTATGCCAAAAGCAAAAAAAAGTCATTCCTCGCGATGTGCCGCTCAGCGCCTCTGGAATAGCGAGGGCATTCCACCGCGATGTGCCGCTCAGCGCCTCCGGAATAGTGAAGGCATTCCACCGCGATGTGCCGTGTAGCGCCTCCGGAATAGTGAAGGCATTCCACCGCGATGTGCCGTGTAGCGCCTCCGGAATAGTGAAAGCATTCCACCGCGATGTACCGCGCAGCGCCTCCAGAATAGTGAAGGCATTCCACCGCGATGTGCCGTGCAGCGCCTCCAGAATAGTGAAGGCATTCCACCGCAATGTGCCATGTAGCGCCTCCGGAATAGTGAAGGCATTCCACCGCGATGTGTCGTGTAGCGCCTCCGGAATAGTGAAGCCATTCCACCGCGATGTGCCGTGTAGCGCCTCTGGAATAGTGAAAGCATTCCACCGCGATGTACCATGCAGCGCCTCTGGAATAGTGAAGGCATTCCACCGCGATGTGCCGTGCAGCGCCTCCGGAATAGTGAAGGCATTCCACCGCAATGTGCCGTGCAGCGCCTCCGGAATAGTGAAAGCATTCCACCGCGATGTACCGCGCAGCGCCTCCAGAATAGTGAAGGCATTCCACCGCGATGTGCCGTGCAGCGCCTCCAGAATAGTGAAGGCATTCCACCGCGATGTGCCATTTAGCGCCTCCGGAATAGTGAAGGCATTCCACCGCGATGTGCTGTGTAGCGCCTCTGGAATAGTGAAGCCATTCCACCGCGATGTGCCGTGTAGCGCCTCTGGAATAGTGAAAGCATTCCACCGCGATGTACCATGCAGCGCCTCTGGAATAGTGAAGGCATTCCACCGCGATGTGCCGTGCAGCGCCTCCGGAATAGTGAAGGCATTCCACCACAATGTGCCGTGCAGCGCCTCCGGAATAGTGAAAGCATTCCACCGCGATGTACCGCGCAGCGCCTCCAGAATAGTGAAGGCATTCCACCGCGATGTGCCGTGCAGCGCCTCCAGAATAGTGAAGGCATTCCACCGCGATGTGCCATTTAGCGCCTCCGGAATAGTGAAGGCATTCCACCGCGATGTGCTGTGTAGCGCCTCTGGAATAGTGAAGGCATTCCACCGCAATGTGCTGTGTAGCGCCTCTGGAATAGTGAAGGCATTCCACCGCGATGTGCCGTGTAGCGCCTCTGGAATAGTGAAGGCATTCCACCGCGATGTGCCGTGTAGCGCCTCTGGAATAGTGAAGGCATTCCACCGCAATGTGCTGTGTAGCGCCTCTGGAATAGTGAAGGCATTCCACCGCGATGTACCATGCAGCGCCTCTGGAATAGTGAAGGCATTCCACCGCAATGTGCCGTGCAGCGCCTCCGGAATAGTGAAAGCATTCCACCGCGATGTACCGCACAGCGCCTCCAGAATAGTGAAGGCATTCCACCGCGATGTGCCATGCAGCGCCTCCAGAATAGTGAAGGCATTCCACCGCGATGTGCCATGTAGCGCCTCCGGAATAGTGAAGGCATTCCACCGCGGTGTGTCGTGTAGCGCCTCCGGAATAGTGAAGCCATTCCACCGCGATGTGCTGTGTAGCGCCTCTGGAATAGTGAAAGCATTCCACCGCGATGTACCATGCAGCGCCTCTGGAATAGTGAAGGCATTCCACCGCGATGTGCCGTGCAGCGCCTCCGGAATAGTGAAGGCATTCCACCGCAATGTGCCGTGCAGCGCCTCCGGAATAGTGAAAGCATTCCACCGCGATGTACCGCGCAGCGCCTCCAGAATAGTGAAGGCATTCCACCGCGATGTGCCGTGCAGCGCCTCCAGAATAGTGAAGGCATTCCGCCGCGATGTACCCTGCAGCGTCTCTGGAATAGACATTCATAATTATGGCCCTATGTCTTTCCTGTGAAATGCTGCTGCTTGCAAGCTACACACATGAGGTTATCCTGTGATTATTTAATTGTTTGTTACTGATTTTTAGCCATGTTTGTTTATTGTCCTGCATATATTAGGACAGTGAGTCCAACGTCTTGTCTGGAGAGCTTCACTTCTTATCCTGCCATGATATACCCAGAGCGTCTAGCATTTGTAAGATATACAGGAACATATATAATTACCAGGTGTTGTATGATGAGAAAGGACAGCTCTAGTTTGCCATGCTTAGCACAGGACATGATACTTAAGCAGCGCTATAAGAATATTTGTCATTCACATCGGCCTTTGCCCCATTGGCGCTTACAGTCTTTCGTCTTACACACACACACACACAAGGTAACAATGCTGACTACTGTGCTGCCCCCTCGATAAAGTATTAATTCAGTTTTGAATTAAACAATCAGACTTTGCGGCAAACTCTATGCACACTGGCAAATAGGTGTGAAGTGCTGTCCGCTTTGAAGACTTACATTAGTTGTGAACTTAGTAGTTGTTCGTTTTGGAGTGGTTGTTTGTGCTATATGTGTCCCTTATTGTGCTATAATATACATATGTATTTTGGCCATGAATTCCATCCTTGCTGGAGATCAGTAAAGGACATTTCACCCAATAATGAGTCTTTGCTGGTTTTGTTAATCATATTAGTAATGTATTGCTCTTGTCACAGGATTGTGTTTTGCTTGTAGTTTTGCCAGTTTACCGAGCCCCATAAATCATTCTCACATTCTTACATTGTGTGTTATGACATGACCCTTTTGATGCAAATGTGCCCAATAAATTAGAATTACAGGAACAACTGATTGGTTTTAGTACAATTATATTGCACAATACGCATTAATAATGTGCCTGCCAATTCCCCAATACCCATGTTATCAGTGCTGTACAGAATGAAAACATCTGCCCCCTAGCAGAATCTGCTTTAACAGAACTGCTGCCAGCAATTTAATTGGCAGATTTTTGCTACATTAATTCCTCCTAGTGTCCCCGCAGCCAAACATGCTCCCCAGGCATCTGACATGAGCCAAGACCTGGTCTCGTTATGTTATAAGAGGTTCCTGTGGACCACATTCTGTGAACATACTGACCAGTTTATAAAGGCCCATACATCTTACTACTGTACTTTCAAACTTCCATCATCAATCATCACAGTCTTCATCGTGGCTCTCCAAGGTTCTGTTAGCGATATTATTATTTCATACTAACTAAGGTATACAGCTATGCCCCATCACCTACTGCCCTTGTGACCAAAGCTTGCTCCGATGTCATTAGATGCTGGGAGTTAGCTGCCATCTACCATTATCAGCTATTACATTTAAGATTAAACTCTGCAATCCACTTTAACAACGGTTCTCTCACAATTATTTTTAAGCCATAGATTATTTAAAAATCCTTGTATTTTATGCTTGAAAGTTGTCCCCAAAACAGATATTGTCTCAGATATTTACTTTTAAAAGGTCAAAGAAGAAAAAAGTTTAAAACCCCCTGAACTTATTTAAACTCTAAATGCTAAGTAGAAAACATCACAGGTATTTTGAAAGTAATGTTTCCAATTAACGGCAATCCTCAGATAATTCACTGGTTCCAGCGCCGATCCTGCTACTTCTATAGCTGCCCCGCTTTGATGAATTTCTAAAGCGGTCATAAGTGCCAGCTCTGCGGGTACTACCCCACTATTTGTGCCGTAGATGCCAATAATCACGTGCGGCACCACAAGTTATAGCGTCTCCGATGAAGGAGGGTGGGTTTTGTGTATTTCTTTATCACAGTTTCACTCTCAGGTCACAAAAAGGAAACAGAGTCTTGCAGTTCAGCAAGAGGGCAGCACCGACTGTACTCTGTCCACATACGCCGTACTCAGGGCCGCCAAGAGGGTTCTGGGGCCCGATGCAGCATCTTCTTGGGGCCCCTTCCATAGCCGCTGAAGGGAGTGTGGCCACACCAGGTTGGTGGCTGCTCCCACTACACAGGCAAGTCGGGGCCCCGGTACTGGCGGCAACGATGTGAGCACATTGTATTGGGGGCGTGGTCAACATGGAGCGTTGATACATACATTATAATAAAACATTGCATTTATCACATCCATCAGGGTGGGAACTTCCTGCAGAGTGAGCAGGGAAGCTCTTAGTCTCAGGAGATTACCAAATCTTGTGATACTTAGAGCTCCTTGGCTTGTTCTGCAGTCTGTGTCCTATCCCGGTACTGGGAGCAGCTATCAGTTCCCTCCTGCTAATCAGAGCTGGATTAGGGCTCGGGGGGCCCACATGATATAATATGGTTATCATTTTAGACAAATACACTGTTAGGCGCATGCAGATCTGTCTTTATAAGCAGTACAGTGTGAAGCGGGACATACCTCCCAACTGTCCTTTCAGTCGGACCAAATCCTGACTAAGTCACCTAAATTCAGGACTGCCCCACCAGGTTCAGGACAGTTGGCAGACTGTCCTGCTCTCTCCTACCTCTTCTTGTAACTTTCATCACTTGTGGCTGCTGGTGTCTTTAGATCAGATGCTGCTTGTCTGGATCCTTGGAGACCCTATTTGGGGAAAAAAATGGGTACATGAAATATAGAAAACTCTAACTAGTCCAGGCGTTAAATCAGTAGCACCAACATTTAATAATTAGTGCTCTCTCCAGCCCCAACATTAAAATAATAGTATTCACATATGATAAATAGATCTATTTCCCTCCAGCCAGCCCCAACATTAAATTAATGTTATACACATTTAATAAATATACCTATTTCCCTCCCTCTAAACAGCCCCAGTAATAAATTTATAGCTTTTATGTTTAATAAATATAACCATTTCCCACAATCATCCCCGGCATTAAATAATCAGTCCCATATTCAATCAATAGTACCAAACCACCCAAGCTTTAAATTAAAGGTCCCATCACTCCATCTTAAATTAATATGCCCCAAGTTAAATTAAATTGCCCCACCAACAAATTAAATTTCCCCACCAACACCCCAGAAATAAAATAGCACCCATTATAGAATTAGTCCCCACCTACACTCCATAAAATTAATAGCCTACCTCCCAGCCCCATTATATTAAGCCCCCCACTCACTTCCATCACACATTATATTCCCCCTCTCTTATTATATTAACATATCCCCCTTCCTCACACATTATATTATCATCCCCCCTCTTCCCTCACACTTACTTTGCTCCATCTGCGCTGTGTAGCAGACTCTTCTGTCTGCCTCTGGTGCTGCTCTGGTCACATGGGATGGCACCTGTCGTGTGACTCCTGTCTCCTACATGATAGGTGGAGGCCACACATAAGGGGAGGATGAAGGTGGTTGTCCCAGAGGAGGGGCCAGCACTACACTGTCCCCCCCTTGAGAGGACCTTGGACCTGACATAGGGAGGCCCCGGGTTAGTGCCCACTTGCGCAGTAGCACGCATGTGCCGCCCAGTTGGGGGAAAAAAATGTGCTGCCGGGAGGTGCTGCTACTCAGGTGGACAGATCGGCCCTTCTAGCATTTGACAGAAGTGCCAGATGGCCAGTCCGTCCCTGCTTACCTCCTGCTTTGTGCAAAGAGGAAGTGTTATAATAATACACTCTTCATCTCTGAGTGTCTTTAAAATTGGCGCACTAGGATGCTGGCCTGCATGTATACATGACAGTGTAGGGCAGGCCTGGCCATCCTGTGGCTTTACAGGTGTTGTGACACTACAAGCCCCAGCATGCTCTGCAAGCAGATAGCCAGCCGATTGCTGGCAAGGTATGCTGGGACTTGTAGTTACACAATATCTGGAAAGCCACAGGTTGAACAGGCCTGTTCTAGGGCATGAATTTGGAAAACAAAGTGGTACGGCTTACCTGCAATTACTGTTTAAAGCTACGGTGTACCGGACCATATACTTTACTAGCACTACTGGGCTATAGACACAATATGAAGCTGTTGTGAGGCGGTGGCAGAGAAAGAAGAGATACAATTTACTCTGATGCACAGAAAAAATAAGAGGTTTCTATTTTATATATAGTTGTATTAATTCTATTGTTTTAATATATATAGCCTTTCTCCTGTACTGGCTATCACCAATATATTGTGTTTTCTGTTATTTGTGCCATTTTCTGCTTTTTTCTGTAGGAGAGAGAGAGTAAACAGGAACACATGTGATTCCATGAAGCACATTAGACATTAGTAGGAGAAAGAGAGCAAACAGGAACACATGTGATTCCATGAAGCACATTAGACATTAGTAAGAGAGAGAGCAAACAGGAACACATGTGATTCCATGAAGCACATTAGACATTAGTAAGAGAGAGAGAGCAAACAGGAACACATGTGATTCCATGAAGCACATTAGACATTAGTAGGAGAGAGAGAGCAAACAGGAACACATGTGATTCCATGAAGCACATTAGACATTAGTAGGAGAGAGAGAGCAAACAGGAACACATGTGATTCCATGAAGCACATTAGACATTAGTAGGAGAGAGAGAGCAAACAGGAACACATGTGATTCCATGAAGCACATTAGACATTAGTAGGAGAGAGAGAGCAAACAGGAACACATGTGATTCCATGAAGCACATTAGACATTAGTAGGAGAGAGCGAGCAAACAGGAACACATGTGATTCCATGAAGCACATTAGACATTAGTAGGAGAGAGAGAGCAAACAGGAACACATGTGATTCCATGAAGCACATTAGACATTAGTAGGAGAGAGAGAGCAAACAGGAACACATGTGATTCCATGAAGCACATTAGACATTAGTAAGAGAGAGAGAGCAAACAGGAACACATGTGATTCCATGAAGCACATTAGACATTAGTAGGAGAGAGAGAGCAAACAGGAACACATGTGATTCCATGAAGCACATTAGACATTAGTAGGAGAGAGAGAGCAAACAGGAACACATGTGATTCCATGAAGCACATTAGACATTAGTAGGAGAGAGAGAGCAAACAGGAACACATGTGATTCCATGAAGCACATTAGACATTAGTAGGAGAGAGAGAGCAAACAGGAACACATGTGATTCCATGAAGCACATTAGACATTAGTAGGAGAGAGAGAGCAAACAGGAACACATGTGATTCCATGAAGCACATTAGACATTAGTAGGAGAGAGAGAGCAAACAGGAACACATGTGATTCCATGAAGCACATTAGACATTAGTAGGAGAGAGCGAGCAAACAGGAACACATGTGATTCCATGAAGCACATTAGACATTAGTAGGAGAGAGAGAGCAAACAGGAACACATGTGATTCCATGAAGCACATTAGACATTAGTAGGAGAGAGAGAGCAAACAGGAACACATGTGATTCCAAGAAGCACATTAGACATTAGTAGGAGAGAGAGAGCAAACAGGAACACATGTGATTCCATGAAGCACATTAGACATTAGTAAGAGAGAGAGAGCAAACAGGAACACATGTGATTCCATGAAGCACATTAGACATTAGTAGGAGAGAGAGAGCAAACAGGAACACATGTGATTCCATGAAGCACATTAGACATTAGTAGGAGAGAGAGAGCAAACAGGAACACATGTGATTCCATGAAGCACATTAGACATTAGTAGGAGAGAGAGAGCAAACAGGAACACATGTGATTCCATGAAGCACATTAGACATTAGTAGGAGAGAGAGAGCAAACAGGAACACATGTGATTCCATGAAGCACATTAGACATTAGTAGGAGAGAGCGAGCAAACAGGAACACATGTGATTCCATGAAGCACATTAGACATTAGTAGGAGAGAGAGAGCAAACAGGAACACATGTGATTCCATGAAGCACATTAGACATTAGTAGGAGAGAGAGAGCAAACAGGAACACATGTGATTCCATGAAGCACATTAGACATTAGTAAGAGAGAGAGAGAGCAAACAGGAACACATGTGATTCCATGAAGCACATTAGACATTAGTAGGAGAGAGAGAGCAAACAGGAACACATGTGATTCCATGAAGCACATTAGACATTAGTAGGAGAGAGAGAGCAAACACGAACACATGTGATTCCATGAAGCACATTAGACATTAGTAGGAGAGAGAGAGCAAACAGGAACACATGTGATTCTATGAAGCACATTAGACATTAGTAGGAGAGAGAGAGCAAACAGGAACACATGTGATTCCATGAAGCACATTAGACATTAGTAGGAGAGAGAGAGCAAACAGGAACACATGTGATTCCATGTAATGACCTTACTGATTTATTCTTATTTTGTTCATGTTATTGATGACAGTGACTGTTAGTGCTATTACTGCTCCCCATTCGCTTACGATACGTTTCTGGTAACTTGCAGCTTGGACCTTATGTGCTGGATCGATCTTGAGCAGCTCAGAAGAATTCCACACAAGGAAAAGGAAAGACGCTTAGAAAAATCCAAGGATATTAAAAATAAATATTTAAATAAAAAATATTTCTTTGGGCCAAACGGTCCGGCTACCAGAGATCAGCAGGAGCAGGTGAGAGAAACAGAAATCATTTTAATCCCATATTTTAATTTATATTTCCATCACCTAATTTTGCTCTTCTAATCAGCGGCCGACAAAATATCCTCAATCTTTTTCTGAATCTTAAACTTTGATAAATAAGTTTCTTCTAATCTCTGAAATCAAAGACTATGAAGTCTATTAGGCACCTCTGCTGGGCCCAGCACACTGGAAGAATGTCTCAAAAGTGCAGATTGTACAAAAAGGGGTTTTAAACATCTCAAGAGATAGATTTACTAAAGCTTCTTAAAAAGGAAAGTGGATGCGTTGCCCGTAGCAACAAATCAGATTCTAGCTATCATTTATCTGGTACATTCTGGAACATGAGGACCAGAATCTGATTGGTTGCTATGGGCAACACCTTCACTTTTTCTTTTTAGAATCTTTAGAAAATATATCTCCAAAACTAAGAACAGATGGAGCGCTACAGTCAGAAAGCTGTGATTGTTAAAACCATAAAAGTTGTTGTCAAATAAATCCGTAATTCTTTTCCAAATATTTTACTGTCCTCACTATACATTTTTAAAAGGTATAATATTTTGCTTATTTTATGATTCTAAGTTTACCGTGAGAAATTAGTTATTTTTTATATATATTTTTTTGTATGGAGGATTTAAAAACAGATGCCTGTTAGTTTAATCATTTTCTTGAAAATGCAATTATTCTACAACATATACAACATAAAAATTAAACTTTGTCATATTTTAAAAACATATCCAGAATGACCTTTTTATGCATTTGTGAATTTGACTGCAAATGTTAAAGTTTTTTTTGTTTGTTTGTTTTCTTCATTTAAGCTCAACCAATATTGTCAAAGTTATTTCCCTTCATTTCCACTTAATTTATGCATGTGCGCCAGAATTTATAAACTGCTGAGTGAAGTCTGACTTACCTTGATAGTCTCCAAAACATAGGGCTTTATCAATCACAGCTCAGATTTTAGGAGCAATTTGCGTTCATTAAGAAAGCCATAATTGGAACCATATGCAAAGCGGCAGCTATCTTCAGATGGGCCTGGTTATGCCAGGCAGACTACACATACACTTACTTCCAACTTGCGCTCATATTTTTACCCATTTCTTTTATTTGCAACAAGCCCATTCACAATTAAGTTATCAATAAAACTGCTAAAACGTCTCTAATACAGCAGAAACAACTCTCTGTTTTGTCTGTAAAAAGGTTTTGCTTAAACATGCACAAGCATAATATATGTCAGAGTGTTGAAATCAGCGCAAGCAGAGCATTCGTAAACAGCCAATCACAAGCGGTTCACTAATGCTGGAGACCGTTATCATCATTCTTTATTTACACCTGCGCTGACCATCCGCAAATAATAATACGGCTTTCTCAGGCGTGACACATCCTGATTAATACGTTAGAATGTAAGTGGAAAAATCATGCAAAACCACATGGGTGATATGCATGCGACCACTTTCCTGGGCATGGGCAGAACGATGTCGATGCAAAATATGCTGCACAAACTGGCATAGTGCTCACTCTGCATTAGCCCCATAGTCTCTATAAGTGGCAGTTTGTAGTTGTACCGCCATTTCCACAAATTACATTTTTTATGACATATTCTCTGAACCCTAAATTAGTTTTAAGAGGTCCAGCAGGTAAAAAGTCAGATTTTTTTCCAGTGAATTTTAATTTTTTATTTTTTTATTTGCTCCACATTTGAGCCTTTGTGTTCAGCTGTTGATTAGAATGTTGGAATTACTTGTGACTTCCTCAGGTCATGCTGCTGGCTGGAGGCTGGGGGAAGATCCTTCATGATTGTCTCTCTTCAGCCGTCCTCATCGAAATACAGAAATATGTCCGAATGAGGATCGAGAGAAAATGGCTTCCTATGTTCCTGTCAACAGAGGAATACCGAGAGCGGCAGAAACTGCAGGTGAGGAATACACAGTCTGCCTTTGTATTGTGGAGATGTATCAGTCCAGCTTTTCAGATGGAAAGGGCAGGATAGACCATGATTGAAATCTCAAGGGTTGCGCAATGTGCTCGCCCCATTCTGCAAATATGCTGCTGAGCTGGGTCACTGGGCGAGTTTGTAGGAGTAGGGAGAATGGGCGACACAGCACCAGCATCCTAGAGGTGTTGAAGAGTACATGATGACCTGCTAATGGGCAGGTGCTATCAGTAAGGGCCGGGTTTGGTATGTTCACCTGTACATGATTCTTGGATTACATTTTGCCTATTCACACAGTATATCTGGTTTATCTCCAGTCGCAGGTGAAGGATGTTGCGGAAGACGTCACATTTCCAACAAGCAAGAAGAAATTGGGAGTATGGAAGGTAGGATCTTGATTAGTGAATGTGCAGGACTTTTCTCCTTATTGTGTATGTAACGGGAACTGTCCCAATGGATAAGTGGTTGCTCCACTATTTATTGAAGTACTCCCCTCTATTATCCTGTGGCCAATGCTTTGTAACCCTAAACTGTTCACCCCACATTACAGTTTAAATCTGTTTAAATCTGGAGCAGCTGCCTTATAACTGTCCTGACACATATTTGTTTTTAAAGCATTCATATTTCTCAACAATTATTGAAATGTTTTATGTGCCTGATGTGTGCGTCCAGTACAAAGTATAAAACATATGAGCAGATATTGTTATCAGAGGATCACCCAGCTGAACGCTCTCATTACAGCACCTGGACACCAAGTGGATCTCGTCCTCCAAAGAAATCATCGCTTTCCGTAAAGCATTGCTGAACCCAATTACAGCGAGCCAGTTTCAACGTTTCATATCCCTACAAGGGGATTTTTTTGAAAACGGGCTGCTCTTCTGGCAAGAAGTGCAAAAATATAAGGTATCATGTTTCATTTCTTAATTCTAGGACATAAGCACTTTATAAAAGGGTGAGCAATTTAAATATTAGAAATTACTTTTATTTCAAGATTGTGTAATAGCAGTGCAGGCAGGTTCTAGTCCAGGGGGTAAATGTATCAAGCTGAGAGTTTTCCGGCGTGTTTGAAAAACCAATCAGATTTTAGCTATCATTTATTTAGTACATTCTACAAAATGATAACTAGAATCTGATTGGTTGCTATAGGCAACATCTCTACTTTTCAAACCCGCCAGAAATCTCTCAGCTGATACGTTTCCCACCAGATGGGAATTATAATGAGTTTCACATACATGACCATAGTTCTGACCGCTTGGCAAGGACGGGTGACCTTTCTCATATATGGGAACATTACTGTCCAAGAACTGTCTGGACTTAGGCAGCCCATGAACTGTATTATAGAAGAGTCTGTCCCTCAGTCATACAAAGTTCAGATATATATCTATGAACCCAGGAGTTCTCATTAGCTCCACCTGGATTTAATACGTAACTGGGGATTTTGGCTTTGAGAAGTGTGATATGCTCTAAATCGGTGCCAGAAATGTCCTGTGGGTTGAGCACAACAGCCAATCTCTTCTACGCACCTACTCTACACTTACATCATGCTCACTTATACGTTTCTCTGGATTTAAGATACCATGGTAATACGCCTAATGAATTCTCATGGAGAAAGTATATTGCAGCTTGTTGCCGGATGTCTGATCTTTATTTTATTCTCCTCATATCTTCCCCCACACAGTGATATTCTGCCAAAGAATAGCGCTACATGGAGAATTGTCTCATGACGCAGATATCCCATGAACACGAATCCATATTGAAACAATGAGATAACAACTGGCAATATTCCAGACAATACACTTGGTGGCTCCATCAGCCTAAATAATAACATCATATTTACATTTATAGCTACAGAAAACCCTACAGAGTTATAATGATGTTTACCATGTTTTAGATATTGGTTACTCCTTCTATATCCTGATTAGAGAACCATTAGAATAATACGCTGACTTATCTGGAAGTGGAGACTCCAGTAGAATATTGATGAGATAATGACAACCAGAATATTACAGTATTGATGGATGTGACCAGACAGTAAGAGTCTGTTCAGTAATATTGTGTTACTGACTGTCGCCGATCTTTCAGGAATTGTGCCACTCTCATTGCGATGACTCCATCATTCAGAACAAGATCACCGCTATCATCAACTGTTTCATCAATTCCTCCATCCCACCAGCTCTACAGATTGACATCCCTCCGGAACAAGCACAGAAGATTATGGAGCGACGCCGGGATCTAGGGTCCTACGTGTTTCAGGAAGCGCAGGTCAGCTGAAATAGGTGGATGGATCTCTGCTAGGGTGACTGTAGGGGCAGTGATTGGAGTTCTATCTACTTTACATTCATGTTGGGGTTGTTCTTTATAAATGTAAAGTGATATCGAACCTATAACCAGTGGGGGAAGTGGGCTGGTATACGGTAATATGTCATACCGCCACTTCTACTGCCTTCATTGTAAACTATCACATTCCATTCACTTACATTTTCCATACCGCAACTTCGACCACGGCCTAAATCAGAACAATTGTCATCTATTGTAATATCCTCGCCCTATTCGTAAATGGGTGCAAACAGTCCATACTTTACTTAGAAGTAAAGTTTGCCCCTTTTATTTATTAACAGTAAGCCATATTGACATAAATGAGCACAATTTTGAAGTTTCCGTAATCTTTGCAGCGAGTGATCACTTGGTTAGAATGTCTTATTGATTTATGGCTGCTGCTTGGAGATCTTTAAGAAATGACCTTGGGTTCACTCCTGTGTTCTAATAAGCTCCTGGATATAGAGGGTTGTTAATAACATGGACTGTGCCCAGGGTACACCATGGACCCATCTGTTCCTAATGTTGCATTTACCGTGATCCTGCAAGATTGGAGATCTGCAGAGGGCCAGAGCCGTGCATCCTCCACCCATGACTGAGTGAGCCATATTTACTTTGTATATTTGTCAGATGAACAATCTGTGTGTAAGGGGATAAAGAAGCAGATAGGGCAGTAATTCATATGTGTAGAATGAGAAGGGGGGTTTCACTGCAGTGCCAGGGTCCTAGATGTCGGTTACACAGGAACATGGATAGATCTGACAACCTGAAGAGGTGTCTGTTGTCACTTGCCAGATACAAACACCAGCAGACTCCATTAACCATGTGTGTATCTTCAGATGACCATCTTCAGCATTATGTTCAAGTTCTGGCCCCAGTTCTGCCACTTCCGAAGCCACCTGACGGATGAGAAGATTCTGCCGCTGCTGGAGAGGAAGAAGGCGAAGAAGATAGAGCAGATGAAGAAGAATATGAAAGAAGAAGAGAAGTTCGCCAAGGTCAGGAAACCGCATCTCTCCGTCTGTAATAAAACATCTACGGCGTAGAATAATGGGTCTTTGGTTGCAGCCAGGGATATAGTGATTACAGCCAAGGCTTCATATGATGCTGCCTAATTAAATAGAATGTTGTACTCAAAACTAATACTACCGTGTACCTTCAGCGGCTACTTGGGTATTTGTTTTATGGTACTTTGAGTCATTTGGAAAGCACAATAACTATAAACTGTCCCTAAATAATTATGAAAGGTACATTGTACTAGTAGAAGCTTCTTATATAGCTAAAAGCCATCTGGTACTGACTGTATTTTCTATAGTCCAAGTTTTAATAGCGTCTGGGATTTCATGCAGTCTAGTAATTGAATTATATGGGCTTAATGCTGATCTCTTATTGAACTTGGGAACATTTCAATGGTACAACAAACTGTGCTTCATTTCTTCCACTAGATACACTCATTATATACGAGTCTTTGTAGAGCTGCTTGTAGTTTATACTCAGTATATGGGACATAGATATTAAGTTATATTCGTATCTATAAACCCACCTAGATGTAAGAGATCTGTTTATAGACGTCCATTTGTAACCTTAAAGCTAGTATCAACCCTTTTCAGCACTCTCTAAAATCTGTGCTGCCTTAACTCAGATATATATATAGTTTATAATACCCAACCTGTAGTATCCAATGACAACTTTGCTTCCATCAGTGTGATCTTAGCTGGTAACAAACGTACGGGGAATGCACCGTATTAGCAGAGCAAAACTGACACATTATAACACAGCTTTGCATACGGAGATAATCTGATGTTGTCCTCTACTTTCAATGCCGCTATGATGAAAGCAGAAATCAGGTTGCAGAGAATAGACCTTTTAACCCTCAAAATATACACTGCATTTATCATTCCTGGTGCCGCCTTTTGCCACTAATGATATGTCTGACCTCAGTTTTTCTTTACATTTACAGCAGCAGCAGGAAGACTCAAAAAATAAGGGGACGTTGTCTGACATTTATAGGGATAACGAAAGCGTTTACAGTGAGAAGTTATTTCCTGGACGCAACAGAAATGTATGTAATCACAAATGTTATAGGATTAGATCTAAAACTGATGGACATTCTTGTGTAGCACTAGAATAGTGATTCACTGCTATTGACAGGCTGAAGTGACGCTGCTATTCAGCTGCGCAAAACGCGTTTAGATGGTGAGATAAGAAGACTTATCGCTTGATATTAAATACCATTACCAGAACCCTTGTGCAACAAAAAATTTGTGAACTGTATAAAAGGTCACATCATAAACAAATGCAGCATTGCAGGTCTTTGAATACTTTATAGTTTATATTGTCCATGGGATTTGTCCTTATAGACAACTAAAGATTTCTGGTAGATGTTAAGTGATAGCCATGTCCATAAACAAACCTAGGGATAGATTTACGAAAACATCTAAAAAGGAAAAGTGGAACTGTGGCCCATAGCAACCAATCAGATTCTAGCTATAATTTTCTATAATGTACTAAATACATGATAGCTAGAATCTGATTGGTTGCTATGGCCTCCACTTTTAATTTTGAGAAGTTTTAGTAAATCTTCCCCTCTAGGTGTGAGTGAGACTCATGGTGCAAAGTTTTTAAAAGTACTAACTATGAATAAATAGGGAATGTCAACACATCTGTGACTTGTAGCATCCGATGACACATTTGCTTTGATTGTTGTGGTAGAAACTAGTGTGGGATGTACTGGGAATGCAAGGTTTTAGTTTTGCTAATAACATAGGCACAGTGTAATTATTTTCTTGTGCTGGGAAACACATCTTACTGTAATTACTTGATTTCTACTTTGGTGTTTATTTACCGTTCCCATTCTGACCACAGTTATTCTCTACATTTACAGCAGCAGCAGCAGGACTCTAAAAGGAAGGGGACGTTATTGGACATCTATAGTGCTAATAATGAGCAACTAATATCTGGAAGTGAACCGCATGGACGCAGCAAAAATGTGTGTGGTCACAGTTGTGGTACTGATGGAAATGTTGTTACACTGGAACAATAATGCACAGGCAGAGGTGGAAGAGTAATCCATCTATATGTCTATCTGTCTGTCTATCTCATATCTATCTATCTAACTATCTCATATCTATCTATCTATCTATCTATCTCATATCTATCTATCTATCTATCTATCTACCTATCTCATATCTATCTATCTATCTATCTATCTATCTCATATCTATCTATCTAACTATCTCATATGTATCTATCTATCTATCTATCTATCTATCTATCTATATATCTATCTAACTATCTTATATCTATCTATCTATCTCATATGTATCTATATATCTATCTAACTATCTCATATCTATCTATCTCATATGTATCTATATATCTATCTAACTATCTCATATCTATCTATCTATCTATCTCATATGTATCTATATATATATATATCTAACTATCTCATATCTATCTATCTATCTCATATGTATCTATATATCTATCTACCTATCTCATATCTATCTATCTATCTATCTATCTATCTCATATCTATCTATCTAACTATCTCATATCTATTTATCTACCTATCTCATATGTATCTATCTATCTATCTCATATGTATCTATATATCTATCTAACTATCTCATATGTATCTATATATCTATCTATCTATCTCATATGTATCTATATATCTATCTACCTATCTCATATCTATCTCGCTATCTATCTATCTAACTATCTCATATCTATCTATCTATCTATCATATCTATCTATCTATCTATCTCTAATATCTATCTATCTATCTATCATTTACATGTCCTGTATATTGAGCTCCCATCAGCCCCAATTAATTCTAAATAGTTTATGAATTCATATATGAAATTGCTAACTTGTCTGAAACAATAACATACAAAAACAAAAGAGTACGATATGGTGTAATATGTTAAATGTCATTTGATAAATATATATATTGTTCCCCATCTGAGCGCAGTTATTCTCTACATTTACAGCAGCTTCAAGACTCTAAAAGGAAGGGGACTTTATCGGACATCTATGGCGATTACAGTGAGGAGCTATATTCTGGCCATGACACGTACGGACGAGGCAGAAATGTGCGTACTCACAATGTTTATAAGTCCACTGATGATTTACAGTCTGTTCTGCAGTGCAAAATGTGTTTAACTGGTGAACAAGCAGCTCGACTGTCTGGATATATTAAATACCATTTCCAGAATCACTGGACAGCTACGACAATGTATCTATATATGTCCCTTACAGAGCAATCTTTGAGGAAATCATTGTACACCACCTGTTTGTCATTTTCAGCTGCTGTGGAACTACACATCCCAGCATGGCCTGTCAGTCTATTGGTCTTCAGATGTCTAAATAAATATAAAATTAATAAACTGTATGTTAGTACAACAAGTAAAATCTTCTCACTATAACAGTAATTTACGGCAGTACAAGACATGCGGGACAGCGGATCTGTTCATGTTGTGCCACCTCGCACATACATAGGTACGTGCCCATACTCTAGTTTAGGGAATCGCCCCTTGGAGATCACTCTGTGCCTATTTTCACAAGTCCAACTGGAAATGCTCATGTGCAAAAAAATGTTGCTACAATGTCCATCCTTCTACTATTAAGGGTTAAACGATCTTTATCAATTTCAACGTATCTATTGCTCAGTATAACCTGACTCTTGTCTCACATTAATCATTACAGTGATTCACTGTGTCACTTTTGTGTGTTTGATTGTTTGTTCTTACACTGGTCATAATGCACCGAGAAACGTCCTGACACAGCTCAGAATAGCCGGAGGCACAGAGGAATTCCACCAAGAGGGGAGCAGAGAGCTGCCGCCATTGGAAGCGCTGCGCATTGTCCCCAACCTGCTCATCCCGCATGTTGTCATACCAGCAATATAACATAAAGATGTAAATGTATCTGCATGAAGATACGTTTATACTACTCTTTAAGCGCATCATGTGGCAGCAAATGCAAAACTCCAATCATCATCATCATCAGCTTGGTGATAAATTGTGTTTTTCTTCTTAACAAAAAAGCTTTAAGTAAATACATAAATCTAGTACTTGATAAAATATAAAATTGTAGGCAATTGTGGTTAGACCCCTCCTGCGTTGTAACCACTACTAACCAATCAGGGCGGCATCTCACGCTCTGACCAGTTAAGAGTGAAGCTGCTGTGTTGTGTAAACTTTTCATTGGATTAAGAGATGGAAGCCTAGTTCTACATCAGCCCGGATCTGTGCTCTGGGGATACAGCGCCCATAACAGACTCATGTCTGCGGCTGTCTCTACCTCTAAGTAGAGAGCAATTATGTGGACACGTCTTTACTGTACGCGGTCAACGTTTTACATCCCTGCCCTTCTCCGCCTCGCCAGTCGTAAGAATGCTCATTTTTATGCACATGCGCAGTATGAAAAACTGTATTTTACACTTGCATCTGCGTACGATACTGCAAATATGTCCTGCGTCTTATAAACCACAGCCGTATGTTGTAGTGCACAATTAATACTGTCAATGAACAGACAATACTCACAGTACAATGGGGTACACGGGAAGACAGTGATACATGCACCGGCGTCCTCTACATGTTTCCATGTATCTGGGCAAAGACCTGCATATATTTCACTGCCACAAGTGGGCCCCGCTGGTGTCTGCCACCCGATAGGACAGCAAAATACAACTTGTGCGTATTATTTGTGTAGCTCTTGAGTCTTCTATATTCCTACAATTCTTTTACTTACAATAAATTATCCCAACTCAAAATAAGACATATTTTTAAAGAAATTAATTTTGCTCTTGGTGCTAGGGAAGTAAATAAGCCAAGGAAAAACTTGAGTTGTTAATGAGGCAATACAGGACTCACTGCTTAATTAACCACGGTTAACCGAAATTTGATTCGGGCTCGATTCCTGACCAGGACCCTATCTGTGTGGATGTTCTCCTTATGTTTGTGTGCTCTGGTTCCCCCCCACACTCCAATAACATACTAGTAGGTAAATTGGCTGCTGACAAAATTAACCCTAGTCTGTGTCTTTCTGTCTGTGTGTATGTGTGTGACGGTAAAGAGTATTTATGGACGTGCAGTGCATTGTTATTGGTGGAAATCAGCCTAATCGTCCAGCAAACACACTCATAGGTGCACCCCCTCATACCCGCATTTAGAACAGCCCCTGGAAGATTAATCTACTTTTCCAGGATTACTGGTCCTGGATTTAAACAGTAAACATGTAACTTCAAATTCCCACCCTTCAATAATTCCAACAGTTCAGTTTTTCTCTTATAATACTGCCCAGATTAGTCTCTTTTGTCCTAAATGAATGATGAGAGTGAGAGCACATAGGGCTGTCTTAGTACATGTGTCACTTGTGTGTGCTACAGTGCTTTTATTACATTGCTTGAAAGGCACCAAGGGGCAAATTCAATTAGCATTCGTGCCCACGATTACGCGCAGCTGCGCGGGTCCCGATACTGCAACATCGCCGATTAGGGGTGTGTACGGAAATCGGCGATGTTGCGGTACAATAATGACACTTTACAAGCGCAGCCGCGCATAATTGAATCCTAATTGAATATGCCCCCAAGAGTTCCTGATTACCAGAAACTCCGGACTAGCTGGAAAAATCAAGTCCATTTGTCGGAAAAGAAAATTAGAGAGAGCCGTAAGCTAATATATATATATATATATATATAATATTCCACAGCATTGTAGTGAGCAGCTATGGCACTGTCCCTTCTGTAATTGCTGCATGTCACTGTGCTTGTAGGTATGTTGGAGTTATTCAAAATACTTGGAAGCTCTGGAGCAGGAGAGGATGCTGGTTAAAGTACAGCAAGACTTGGAGAGGAGCACAGAGTCCAGCTTCACATCAGGTAGTGTATTAGGTGTTCAGTCCAGGTTATTATGTGAACTGTAGGCTTATGTGAAGTCAGCCAGGAGTATAATCTCATTTTTGGATGTGATATACTTTTATCTTTGTCACTGTCTGGGGTGGATGACAGTGTAGTGAAATATATTGTCACCTGCTGGCATTAGTATGAAATAACCACTCTACATAGGGCTTGGAATCTGCGTTAGAGGCAGGAGGACTAGAGTAGTATCTATACAAAGGAGATCATTATTTCAGTAACAAGGTGACTGCTAATGAAACTGGTTACCAGACTGATTGTAATCATTCATCTCTACACACACAGACCTATAATAGTCAGTTTCATCACTGACCTAAGTGGGAATCCAAAATATTAATCAGAGACTACATAGATTGAAGCTACAGACATATACATAGATATCATTTGAATTAAGTATAATGATGTGATTCTATGAATAAGAGCTATCTGATCCCTAAGAAAGAATAAGCCCTAGACAGTATTTATATGAATGAATGTTTGAAGTGGTGGTAATACCAACATCCGTTGCATATACTTACAGGTACATCATTTATTTCTACAAGGTGTGAAATAAATTGGACTCATTATTTAAGATATATTTAAGAATCATAGAAAGACAACACCTGACATTGCAGTGGATACTGCAATTTTATCTCACATCCTTCCATGAATTTGTCACTTATCACATACATTTGTTTTGTTTTTGATATATCGTTGTCTACAAATCATCCTTGGAGTGCCCCAAGGAAACACATTTCTTTTTGAATGTACACATTAGAGTATATAAGGGTGCCCCTCCGGTAGCTACATTTAAACTGAGTGGAAATTGGATAAATTCCAAAAAACAAAGGATGAAAATACTATTTCCCTTGGATGACCACAGGTTAAAATAATCCCAGGGCGGATGGTGCACCAGTTCTCTTCCATTAATATGACCTATACTTGAGTAGTAATTTTATAACGAAACATTTTATTATTTTATTTGCTTTTGTACTGAATTATATTTTGGGGTTGGTATATTTTGTCTTGGGTGGGTTTAAGAGAAAGGGAAGCTGTCACATGTCTTGTCTTGTGAGGGAACTGTGTCCTATTTGCTGCACGAGGAGATGCTGGGCCTAGGATTGGTGCATCGGTTGTGCAACGCGTTTTGTGGCCATTGTAGTGTCTGAGGTATGTTTGGTGGAGGAAGAGAGGAATCAAGAAGAAAAGCTGCAGCCATTGTTCAAAAACAGTCTATGAAACAAGAGTAAGTACATTATCTTTGTCACTCTCTGATATGGATGACATTTGTCCAAAAAATTGTCACCTTATATAATTATTACTATTGCTAGTCATCAGTGATAATATATAACTACCTTTAATGACTAGTAATATCAGAGTTTGGCAAAGATAAGATCTTTCACAGCAGTGTATACAGTTGGTCACACCACCCATGTATTTACTTAGAAGTATGGTTTTATGTTTTTTTGCATTGGCCTAAATACACCTATTGCCCAGGCATGAAGGTCCATCTTGGTAGAGAGCAAAAACCTCTGAACCTGTAAATCTATCATGTTCCTCTTCAACCTTGTGACTGACTTATTTTTTTAAACCACTTCTGCCGTGTGCATAGTTGGTTTCATGGAATTTCTCTATTTAGACAATTCATTATACAGTGTGAAAACTGAGGATTCTAAAAGGACGGCCTTCAACTCTTCTCACCAGGCTGCACACATACAAAGACTGTCCTCTGCTGCAAGACACTAACGGTGAATATATGTATCTGAAAATATCCCTGATCACCACATTCCCATAAAACATCTTTATTGTTCCTTTGTGACCGAAGATCAAGATCAGTATTTAGGAACAGATATACTGTACATGTCTGTTTCCTTTTGTTTAAATATTTTTGCTGATACTCTCAAATATGATGTTTATTAAAAATCTTACATGAATGGTGCTGTTACAGTGATCCTGTTGTCTAGGGGAACTATAACTAAAATCTAGAGGGGAAATTATAATTTTGGGTGACTGAGTAGGACTGATTCAGCCATTTTGCTCTTGGGCTGAATTTCCATGTCACATGGGGGCCTATCAGTGTGATCAGCAGAGAACCAGACACGTATGCTGACAGCTGACAAAATGTGCCGGTTGATCACATGGATGTAAAGTTAATAAGTGAAGATCATTTTCTCAGATGCAATGGGCAATATATAATGTATAACTTATTTCATCATTATTTTATCAGATTGATAAATGTAATAATGTAATCTAGAGCAGACCTTGGACAGGAGACATTGTGTGATCTTATTTAATTACCCGGGCCACTTTTCTCATGGAATGTTATGATAATGTTCTTTGGTGAAATGACTTCCACATGAGATGTTTTCCGAGGAGACAAATAGCATTTGTTTAATTCATAAATGAGAAATTCTGTGTATACTGCGATACAGAACCAGGACCCAGGGAATAGATCACTTCACTGATTCAGAGTTTCCAGAAGTTTATCACATCTTGTTCTCATTGTAGTACATTTATTGCCTCATTAATAAAAGGTCTTCTAGTACAAAAGACATTAATTAATATCATTGTCATTCATTAATAATAGGATGTTCTTTGTGTTCTTAAATTACTGAAATATGCTTAGAAATAATCCTGTAAGTCTATGTTATGAAGACCCAGGCTTTGTGTGGGACATCTGTTTATCCTCACTTATTAAACCCTTTGGGGAAGTGTAGAAATTGGAACTAGGGGTAAAATGTTATAAGAATTCCTGACAATATATATGCTGGATAAGTCAATCTGAGAATGTTGGAGTCTCTGAAGACTATACTACTCTTTTCTTTTTTTAAAGAACTACTGCTATTTCAGTGGTCCTACAGTGATAGTAGGCAAGGAGTGATCCTACAGTGATAGTAGGCATGGAGTGGTCCTACAATGATAGTAGGCAAGGTGTGGTCCTACAGTGATAGTAGGCAAGGAGTGGTCCTACAGTGATAGTAGGCAAGGAGTGATCCTACAGTGATAGTAGGCAAGGAGTGGTCCTACAGTGATAGTAGGCAAGGAGTGGTCCTACAGTGATAGTAGGCAAGGAGTGATCCTACAGTAATAGTAGGCAAGGAGTGGTCCTCCAGTGATAGTAGGCAAGGAGTGGTCCTACAGTGATAGTAGGCAAGGAGTGATCCTACAGTGATAGTAGGCAAGGAGTGGTCCTACAGTGATAGTAGGCAAGGAGTGATCCTACAGTGATAGTAGGCAAGGAGTGGTCCTACAGTGATAGTAGGCAAGGAGTGGTCCTACAGTGATAGTAAGTAAGGAGTGGTCCTACAGTGATAGTAGGCAAGGAGTGGTCCTACAGTGATAGTAGGCAAGGAGTGGTCCTACAGTGATAGTAGGCAAGGAGTGGTCCTACAGTGATAGTAGGCAAGGAGTGGTCCTACAGTGATAGTAGGCAAGGAGTGGTCCTACAGTGATAGTAGGCAAGGAGTGATCCTACAGTGATAGTAGGCAAGGAGTGGTCCTACAGTGATAGTAGGCAAGGAGTGTCAAATTTGGAAGTCTGGCATCTTTAAAGCCAAATAACAAATTTGTCATTTTCATTTATCTGGATAGGAAACTCCATAGCCTGTCTCCTTGTATCGTGTAAACCATATCTGTGCTGATGTTTCAGTATGAGTTATATTAAAATGTGTTATTTCTTCTTTCTAGATGAAAGGATGGGCTGAGAAACATGACAGGAGTCTGACAGCGCTGAGCAGGATTCTCCCCAATACATTTCATAAATCAGGGACTGAAATTAAATCATTTCAACAAATCATTTCATGCATGAATAATAACTTTTACTTTGTAACAGTTGTGTAAATGTCTGTAACTCAAAACATAACACTGGACACTTGTAACAGTACAGATTACTGTATAGACGTGTAACATGTGACAACACATTGGAAGCAAGTTCTCAGCTGCCATTAGGCACATAGTATGCAGTATGTGATGCCTAGTGCTATGTGTCACAGCTGTAAGACTAGGTACACACACTTATTGTTACACACACACACACACACACACACACACACACACACACACACACACACACACACACACACACACACACACACACACACACACACACACACACACACACACACACACACACACACACACACACTAACCGGTTCCGAGTCTTTTTACTGTGATAAATCCGCTGACATACTTTATACAGGATTTTTTTTTTCTTAAGCACAAACATCAACATTTCTTTGAATGATCACAACTATGAACAAATATGTGTAAATTATAAGAGGCAAACCCTGGCTACATCTGAATTATTCAAAAGCTTTATAGATCACATAACCTTTATAAAGTGCCACCTACTTTACAACATTTCTCCAATAGCGCCCAATTCTAGAGACCCTTCCTGCCTTTTATGGTGACAAATGACAATAACCAATAAAAATATATATTATGTAGTCCACACATTTATTAATACATAATAATCTGCAATATGGAACCGATTGGTTGATGACTGTGTGCAGCAGAGAGCAGTACAGACACGTTACCTGGTCTTCTTGTATTAAACAAGCCACAAACGTGCTCTGATTGGTGGATCCATCTGCTAGCGGTAACGGCTCCTCCAAGCTTGTGAGTGTAGTTATCACAAACATGCTGCCCCTTTAAATAAAAATGCAATTAACCTCTGACATGACTCTGTGGTGAGAGATGAATTTATGTATGACACATGTAGTTCAAATAAATGCCAAGATTGGTTTATGTGTAAAGAATGTTTAATTTCTGTATAGCATCAGCTGAGGACGAGTGAACTTGGCACAGACTATAATAAAACGAAGTCTGTAAGTAAAGTTAGTTATTGAGTATTATGTATATTATATACTAATCATTGGGTTGACATGTCCATGTATTTTTATTAAAATGTGTAGGACATGTAGCAGAACAATCCGCGTGGTGATTATTACAGGGGTATAATTATTTCACTGATTAATATGCATGTAATCCTGAAACACTTTTAAAATGATTGAGCTGTACTCAATAAATAGCCCCCATCCACATGTATAATGTCAAAGACAAACCAGGTTCAATTCTTATCACAATAATGCTAATTCTGGTCTGATTTGTGAATGAGACACCAGAATAACTTGGCTGCACTGTTCTTCAGGCCATTTGATGCATGTAGACCAGTTGCAATGTTTAAGCTGATTAGCGCCACCTAGTCCTGTGTATGGTATCTATAAATATAATATTGCAATAAAAGAAATGCACTGTACATGAATACACCCCGTATCTAGGATGGGCTATCTGATCCACTGTCCAATATCCACAGGTCATCCCTCTGTAAATCACTAAGATATGTGTCCTGTGGGAGAAATTAGGCAACTCCCCACATTGCACTAAATGCCCCCATGAAATGGGACTGTGCATTATATCCTCAGGATTGCAGATACTCATAAAAATGCAAATATTACAAAGTGTAAAAATAAATCACTTAAATGTCAGATTGTTTAGCAGCCTTAGTATCACTTTGTCATTGATTTATACCACATTTGTGTTTTTAACACATATCCTTATATAAATGCACTTACCCAAAATGCACCCGATTGGTGCAAAAGCCAATTTACAGTATAGTGTGACAGACTGCTAGGACCTCATAAGAACCTGTAAAAATCCCAGGTTTTTTTTTCAGTGGTAAAGAGTAGTGAGGGGTCATCAGTGGAGCATACGGCCCCCCCCAAAGTAGTTGGCTCCCCAGCAGTCAGTACAATGGGCTGGATGTGGTCAGAGACACAACATGCGAGTGCTTCTCCTGCTTCCCATAGTGCTATTTAAATAACAGTGAAGAAATTAATAAATATTACTGATGCAGATTATGGGCCTGATTTTCAGTTAGGAGCAAAGCAAAGGAGCAAATTTGCACCTTGGCAAATCCATGTTGCATTAGAGGTGGAGTTAAATTTTAAAGGCAGGGACACATTTATAGTCAGGGTAGCGCATGTCATAGATCAACTTTAATTTCAGTGTTAACATAAAGCTAACGAGTGTGTGCTACATGAAAAAACAGCCATTATGTTCCTTGTGTGCAAAAAAAATAAGTAAATTTGTACCCCTTGTATTGTAACATGGTTTGTCCAGGTGCAAAGTTGCTCCTTTTCTTTGCTTTGCTGACTGAAAATCAGGCCCTATGTTGCTATTAAGATGGCTGCAATGTACCAAATCAGAAAACTGCCCCTGGAAATGGTCATGAAATGTTTTCCAATGAATGCAGCTCTGTGGGCAATTTAAAACGACAAACTCAAAACCATTCCAGAACACAAACAGTAAATGTGAAATATCATCTGCAGATCTTATATGTGTCCTGAAACATGCAATGTGCCTTTTTTATACTTTATTTTGGCCACCAATCCTACAGATATTCTAGGACCCAGCTATAAATTACTAGAATTCACTTCAAAGGCTAATCTTACAACTCTGTTATTTGTTCCATCTTTCTTCTGTTTTGTGAATGTTTTTATATTGGCACCCGCAGTCTGCTCTCGCACAGGCGGTTCTACAGTTTCCTTTACATTTACAACAACGTTTTTTTGGCAAAGTGTAGTAATTAATACCCTGCTGGAGCTTATGCATCGTTACAATCTGATGCTTCTCAATGGGGAAAAGTGACGACTGAATTTATTTGTTTTCTTTTTTTATAGAAAGCCATGTTCTGCTGTCCAACTGCAGGCTAGGAGGTTGCCTCTTACAGCCAGTAAATCTGCATTGAACAGAGATTGCTGACATGACTGTTTAATGCCAGAACTGTTTGTCCTATGGTGCACATTTGGAGACATGAGAACACATTTTCCTAATTTGATTTAAATACAGCACAAACAGACTATTCAATTACTCAATGTCTTCTTATCCTGCCATGGTGGGATGTCTTTTTTTTCTTTTTCACCATTTTAATTATTAGGTTGGAAATGCAACATAAGAACCTAACATGTTAAAAAAAAATATTTTTGGATGAGTAATATTTACCCCTTCTAAACTAGATGTGTTTCCAGCAGTTTGGTAAATATAATCTACCATTATAATGTTTATTAAATCCAAAGGTTTTTATTGGTTATTTTTTAAATGAATAAACTGAGTACACTCAAGCTGCTAAAAGGCAACAGCAGTGTGTAACGGGAAGTGCTGACAATAAGGGGTTGGGGGGCACATAAAAAACTGTTTCTTGGAATATCAATGACCAGTACGTCATATAAGGATAATTAGTCAAGCCTTAACTCCTGCGAAAACTGCACTTTTTGCAGAAAAAAAGCTAATGTTAATATTGCGGCTATTTAGCAAAACCAGCGGTCCAGTATCCTTGGTTGGGGGCCTCTGTCGGTGCTTCCCCAACGCCTATTTAACAAGGACAGTGTCGGTACTTCTCAGGATGGCAATAGCAGAGGCACAGTACAGAAAAAAGAAATATTAGCAAAATAAAGCATTTTCCCCTTTTTAAATAAAGTTCTTTTCTTTATATTTTCCATTTTTTTTTCTTTTAAACTTTATTTTTTGAATGAATCTGAAACTGGAAGCCCAAGTACATTTACAGTTGTAAGGGCCATTGGGTGTCCCCGAAGCCACTATGATCTGCCCTCCCCCTTCCTCACGTATTTATCTTCATTGCTAAGATGGTAAACGTTGATGCACTATTCTCTGCTTGTCTCAGCTTCAAAAGCTCCTGGCCCAATGCACATGACTTAAAAGAAACTTTTTGAAGGTCAACTAATTGACTAATCCCCCAAACTCCTTGTCATATACATAGGCCGAATCCTCTTACTTGACATCATGGAGGCTGCACAACAGTGGCGGGTTAGGTCTTAGCTGTCCGTGTGGACACCATGCTTCTGTGCAGCTCCGCTCCAGGCTCCAACATTCTCTGGACAATTATCATGTGACATCTGTTGTGGCTCCAAGGTCACTTACCTAGGGTTAGATTTACTAAGCTGCGGGTTTGAGAAAGTGGGGATGTTGCCTATAGCAACCAATCAGAATCTAGCTGTCATTTTGTAGAAGGTACTAAATAAATGAAAGCTAGAATCTGATTGGTTGCTATAGGCAACATCCCCACTTTCTCAAACCCGCAGCTTAGTAAATATACCCCCTAGTCCATCAAGACCTCCAGCCTTGTTCTAACCTCTGTGCATGCCGCAACACCATCACCAGCAACAAGATTGTACGGTGCAAGATGCCAATCTCCATGGTTGTATTCAACCTGGACTAATTTACAGTTGGAGGCCCTAAGCCCTGTTTGTGTGAACAAATGAGTTTTTTTTTGTGTTACAACCAGTTGCTAACTGAGCAACTGGACCTGTTTATTTCCAACCTCACTTGTTTTACTGACCCAAAACCTTGGCTTCGTAGATGGAAATATCTGTATCTCCTGTTTCTCCAACTCTCTGCCCCAAAATTATTTTATCTTTCTCCCTAAGGCCTCAGTGACCACTTACCTACCTCAGGGGATCTCTGATCATACTACACTACACCCTTAAACAACGGTATATTCTACTTCTCCTTATGTAAAAACTAAGTACAAAACAAAGGATATATGACCATGGAGAGTGAAACAGCTACCAACAAGCGCTGCTTTCTAAGTATTGTACTACTCCCACTGTTTAACCCTCATTAGATTGTGTTCAATAATAGTTTAACAAACTCCATTCTGACTTTTCCTAATGGGAAGAAGTGTGAGCCGGAGGGCAGACCTATAGAGGTGTACAAGCTGCACTTAGAGGAGCACTGCAGCGGGACATATTTGCTATGGAGCTCACTCAGCCGTCGGGTTCACATATCATCACTCTACAAGTTACAGTGGGAGGGCTCAAACTGGCATACAAGCTTTGCCAAAGCTCCCCTGCTAACAGGTGTGACATGCACTTACACCTCAGGGAACATTACAATCACCCCCCTCCCTCCGTTAGTATAATAAACACCAGGCACACCATGGAAGGTCATTAAGCTATTACACCAAGCAGGACATGGCATTAATAGGGTTGTACAGTAAACACATTTACATAGAAGAACATGGCATGAACTTTCTCAAACAATTCCTTGTCCCAGCAAAGGCAACAGCACCACCATTCCCCAGTCCACACATGCTACTTTATACTAATATATTATTTTCTGTTAATCTACAAAAGACTGCATGGCTGCAAACACCAGTCCACAGCAACCCTCACTCACAACATATCTCCAGCTGCAGCAAGCAGGACTGCCATCAGAAACTGTGGGTCCCGGTACTAATTAATCTGGCAGAGACTCCCTTCCCCTCCCCTTTCATGCCCCCCCTCCCTCTTCCCCATACATGTGCCCCCCTCCCTCATCCCCTCCACCCAATCACATCACAGTAAATGTCCCCCCATCCCATCACAGTCAATGTTCCCCTCTCCCTCCCCCCCCCCCCCATCCCAGTAAATGTCTGCCCATTTTTTAACCTATGGTAACCTTAAACCCCATTTGATAATTTATTCTATGTAAGGATATCCTTATGTCTATCCAAAGCATGTTTAAATTGCTCTACTGTATTAGCCTCTACCACCTCTGATCGGAGGCTATTCCACGTATCCACTACCCTTTCTGTTAAGTAATTTTTCATCAAGTTTGTGTTAGTAATTAATGTGATGATAAAGATAATCGGAGTGTTGTGCTGCCGGAGAGTCCCCCATCTCTGGTGGTCCAGTGTTGGTCCGGCGGTATCTGACAGAGTTGGGCTTCCAAGGCTGCTCCCGAATGCTGGGAGCCCACACAGCAGCTCGATGCAGAGTTCATGTGTCACAAAATAATTTGGTCTGAAGGCCACTTGCTGGTATTAGCGCTGCTAAGTTAGGAGGCGCGGAGTCTAACACACCTCTGGTCTTTGCCAGGGACTCCGGCAAGAGAGTTTGGAGTTTGTTTCAAGAGACGAGCAGGTCGCGGCCCTCCTGGCGTGGTCGTATAGGCAGAGGTCAAACCGTGCGAGCAAGCGAGATACCAAAGGAGAAAACAATTCGGAGTCAGGAAGCCAGGGGTCAGTTCCAATAAGTGCAGTCAGGACAAAGGGAGATCCAAGAGCAGAACCAGAGGAAGCCGGGTCGGTACACAGGAGATCAGGCAGAGAGCAGGGAAACAGGCAAGAACACTGGAGCATAGGGAGACTTAAATACTAGGGTGCCAGAACCTCCCTTAAATAGATAGAGAGGAGCCCTGATTGGTGGACAGTGGAATTGGCGGTCAGGAACAGCTGATCGCCGTCAGGAGCTGCAAGCAGCGTCCTTGACGCGATGGGCCGCACTAGCACCGGCCCGACAGGAAGGAGAAGTCCCGTGCAGCTTGAGAGTGAAGGCAACCGTCCCTGGCTGCCAGGAAGTAAGCGTGGATCCCTGCAGGAGCTAGTCTGAAAGAAGGTGTATTTATCAGTATTTGGACTGCTGTCACCCAGTTCTGCACAAGGGGACCGGAAATCAGCAGTGTTGGACCCTTTTTAGTACTAGTACCGAGTACCCAGGGAGCAAAGCAGCACAGCCCAGCACAAAAAGGGCTGCCTCCAGAATCAGGACTGATGCTCCAAGGGCTGGATTCTTCCCTCCTAGACCCATATTCAGCCTGGAGGAGGCACCAGGCCTTGGATAACTGAGTTCTGGATGAAACTCTGGATGTGTAAGCTCTTGTAAGAGCAATAAACACTATTGTTCTTAAAGATTTTGCTCTATTCCTGCAACCAGCCTATTATGTATAGTTAAAAGCTTCCACTGTACTCTATTCCCCAGCTGTCCTGCGTTGAACCCAACACTCTACCTGCTATCCTGCAGCCCTGATCCAGAGTAAGAGATCAGGAGGAACCAGCCGCAGTCACCAGCAAAGAGAAGCTGCAGCTGCTACACAGAACACCCAGAAGAAAGCGGATTCATGTGCCGGTGAAGGAGCCCGGTGGGTGCAGCTGACAAAGTCGATGAGTGTCTGGTGGGCAAGTAATGCGAGTAGGCCATCTTGTTGCAAAGCTAAAATAGCTGTAGCCTAAATATTTGCTAAACATCATCTTCTTTTTTACTGACAAAAATATGGAAACCTTAAAAATATTCATGTTATTTATGATAGGTGTCTAACATGGACAATTTACATTATATGTGACCATTCCTAGAGGTTTCTATGATGTCACATGTTTTATACAAAGTGGATGCAATCCTCTGGCTGCTCTGCAATACTTATCCTGATCAGTAATAGTGGGACATACCTGGCTGAAGCAAGCATCCAAGTGTGCGAAGTGAGCAGATCACATGATACTCTCTATCAATGCTGTGATTCCCTCTTCCCCAGGTACCACCCTCTTCAGACGATAGCTGAGCAATCAGTAGTATATTAAATCAAATAATAATGTTATATATGTGGTCATAGGAAAGGATCAACCTTGTTGTGTTGTGAATTGACAACAGTTGTGTTATCTTCCCTTTCATATTTCAGCAAACTAGTAATAACTCCCATGAATTTTCTTTAACAACAAATAGAACGTTAATATGTTACATACATGTAATGCCCATAGATCGGTTTCGCCAGGCCTTGGGTATTTGTGGCTCAGAACTATAATATTTTTTTCAAAAAGCAAAAGTAAAACAGTAACCAGGTACCGTGAGCCATCTGAGTAACCCAATTTATCTGTTGTATCATATCACTAACTAAACAGAGTTAAACAGGTTTGTTATCACAATACAGGTTCCTTGTGTAGTAGCTCAAATACAGGTAGCCCATGTGGAACTACAAATCCCAGCAGACCTGCTAGCCTTTGGGTCTTCTAATTTCACAAGTGTCTGCACACAGTCTGCCTGAGACAGTCTTGAAATATTGCTCCTTAATATCTGTCAGCACCATATCTACCATAATATAATTTTCAGGACCCTTTGCAGCTGGACAGGTGAATAATGGCTGTTTAGATTAGAAACACATTGATACACAACTCCCATAATGACATAATTGTAAACTGCGACTGAATATACTGGCGCTATATAACTATCAATAATAATATTAATAATAATAATAATAATAATAATAATAATAATAACTAGATATACTGTGACTCTCATGTACACTTTGCTGATGTTCGATAAATAACGTGGTAATTCTATACCCAGAGCTGGAAGGATGATTATGTGCACTTGGCAGGTATATAATATAATATAATATAATATAATATAATATAATGCAATGCTGTATGTAATGTACATGATCACTGGGTGACCCAGCACAAGGTCAGCACGTAAATCACGTTCTCATCTCGCACTTATAATAGTTTTGTCCCTCGCCGGCGCCCGTCATCTCGGAAAAGGCGTGGCCTACGGCTCATATCCGCCCGGACCTGTCTCATTGGGAAGGACACAGTGGAGGTGAGAGGGTGGCGGGTGTGTGTGTGGTCCGGGGCCGTGGGCCTGGCTGGAGGGGTCAGACTGGGCTCGTAGTGTTGTGTGTGTCCGGGGAGAGAGGTCATCCAGAGCCGGGAAGCGGTAGACTCTCATAGGGGTCCGGACGTGTGAGCTCCGGGAGACCGGTGTACCGGGGCCCCTTAGTGGGGTGATGGGTTGAGGTGTATGGTGAGGGTGCTGCAGGGTATCTATCACCCCGGGTGCTCTGTCTGTTTATACTGGGTCCATCTATATTCAGTGGGCCGGTAATTACCCCTCAGCCCCCCATGACCTGTTAGGAGAGACCAGAGTTTAGAATTGTACACTTGTTAATTATACGGGCTCCGCGGGCTCCCTGTCATTCCAGGGTGGATGTGGTTACCTGGAGCCCAATGCTGCCTGTCAGCTCTCTAATCACCAAGTACTGGTGGTTGTTTGTTTCCCCTTTGTGTCTGGTAGTAGTTACAGCTGGAAGAGTCCTGAAGTGACAAACAAGGACCTGGGCAGAGGGGGTGATTGAAGTGAGTGGGGGTCAGTTGGGTCACAGATCCTCCTAAATACCTGTAGTGCACCAGGATAGTGATGTCCTTGTGGCTCATTTACAGTAGTGTCTGTATAATTATCAAGTGCCCCACAGTTCATGCTTTCTGATGCTGACATATACCTATAATGACTAAGGCTGTAGGACAACAAATGTGTAAACTTTCTGTCACGATTGAATGTAACCACCCCATGATAATGAGCTTTACAGGATATCTTTTTTTCCTTTCAAATTTTGGTAAACAATTCAGATTTGATGTGTAGGCTATAGATCACTTTCAGAAGCTAAAATTACAAGTGTTTATATTTAGGCCCTCTGGCCTAATTTTTAGGTCTCAATTGTGAGGATTTGATGTTTGGGTGAATTGCAAAATAATCAGTTTATGCCCGAACATTGCATGTGTGTCTTGAGTTGGAGATTTAATGGCTATTTAAGAAACTGTTCACTTCCTGCACTCTCATAACTAGTACATGAAACTGCTGCCCTTCTCTATAAATGTTTTTATATGTTCCTTTCTGTGTATATTTCAGATATAAGTAAACGTCACCATGTCGCAAGCTCTTCTATCTAAACCTCAGATGAGGGGTCTTCTGGCCAAGCGATTGAGAATTCATATATTTGGAGCCTTAGCATTTTCATTAAGTATTGTCGCATTGTATAAGGTAATGTTTATTTCTGGTTAAGATGATAAAGGGATAAAATGCACATATCTCCAGTATACAGGCTGTTTCTTTAATTCCTTATGTGAAAGCACATGGTCAGTGTGTGGTAATTATGTCATGACAAAATTTAATGAGCCACAGGGTACAAGCATGTAAGGAATGAGTACACAGAAAGGTGGTGGTCTTAATAAGCAATCAGATTCTGTAATATGGGCAACACCATCTTATTTTACACTTTCTTTTTTTTTTGGGATGCCCACCAATTCATGCTGAAATTCAGTCCCATGCCCAAAGTCAGTGACTTGTATAGATAATTAGCAGCATTTTTAGGTTTGTTTTCTTACTCAGAATGAAACCACAAAACAGTTTTTTAAATCTCTCTGAACATAAAACCGTCCTTTGCACTTTCAGAGAAAGCTTGTATACTGCTTTTTTGGATCCCCCCTTCACCCCCTTCCCCTTTTAATCCAGATAAAAAAAAATAATAATCCACATCCCAAACTGGCAGGACTACAAGGTCTGTGTCACCAGCCTGATTAAGTTCATTAAACTTCTGTCACAAGTTGCACAGCATGAACTTCACATGGATACAGCACTCTGTGAAAAGGTATCGATAAAAGCTGATTGCACTGCTGCTCAGAGCACGATATACAACGGACTTCATTCAAATACATTCGCACTGAGTGCTGTATTTAGTTTTCCAGATTGTAAAGTCAGTCAGTGGAGTTTATAGAGGTGATTGGCAGAATATGCAGAGGTCTGACATGGGACCCCCACAGAACAAGTCACAGTTGTATCTGTTGAGTTTGACTTTTGAATAACCATCATTAATTCCTTGCACTCATTGATTTAGTTTGGTGTGGCTGAACCCAGGAAGAGGGCGTATGCCGACTTCTACAAGAACTACGATGCAGTGAAGACCTTCGAGTCAATGAGAGAAGCTGGAGTGTTTCAGGGCGTGAGACCAAAAGGCGAATAACCTGACGCCACTTTCCAGGTAAGGAGATGGTTTGAAAGACTATTTACAATGCTCAATACTGTTATATTTAACAATTTTTTTTTGCCTGTTCCCTTGTGTTGAATACAAAGGTGTGTGAAAATAATTGTAGATTACCATACGGGAGCAGTCTGTACCTGCTTCATGTGGTCTAGGAGAGGTTGTGCTCTCAAATTATAAATCTTGGTTAACAGTGGACTTTCCTGTCCTGTGTTTATTGGTCATTTATGAATATAAACTGTGTGGGAGACATTCTAAAAGTGACTGTTAACATTTAAAGATCAATGATAGTATTTGGTGCTATATGTTCCCAGTTACTTTTGTACCTGCTCAGTATCAAACAGGAATTATTATTTAATCAGACATTTCATTTTCCTTCACAGGAGGATTCCACAGTCGGGTGCTGGTTCTCCCTCCACATGGACTCTGACATCCTTTATGTATAACATGATTAAATATCCAGTGATGACACTGGAACGTTTCTATGATTCTCTGTAAATGTACTTAAATATATCACTGAAACCTGTTCTGTGTGTGGTGTGTAAATCCCTATGAATGGGCGGCCGCTGTTCATTTGTAGCTTCCCTGCTCCACCCAATAGGCAGAGTATGGAGTAAATAATGCCCATCTTTCCTACAATACATATTGTCTTAACTTGTTTTCATTTCAGTTGTTGTGCAGTGAGGGCTGCTCCCGCCAGTAAAATGATTGCCCCTAATGCGCCTGTGTAGGGCCGTCCTTGTCTGTGTAGTGTCTCTATTCACTAGTACATGGACAGTGCTTTCTCTGCTCCTTAAGACCAATGTCTGCTTATGGTGCAATCCAACTACAGGACCAGGGCCTTGGTGGTGCTATATACTGGTGACAGGTGAGACTAGTTCTTAGTGCAGCAACCCTGCACCGTGATGTAAAGCAGTGTTGTCATTCTTGTATCATTAAAATCAGGGTCTTTTGTTGCTGAATCACATTAAATTAATTTATTAAGCCAGAGCTTGACAAAACCAGGATGACATGACTACCTGCCCAGCCTGGGTCCCCCTATATCTCTTCTCTCCTGGCTGCAGGTGTTTCTGGACCATGTATCTTGTGGCAGGGGTGGAGGCATTGGTTAGAATAGGGTTTCCCAAACCTGGTCCTGAGGCCTCTTTAGCAGGGCAGGTTTTCCATATCTCTTTGCTGGAGCACAGGTGTGTTCTTGACTGACTGACACATTAACCACAGGTGCTATGAATATTTCCCTTGTCACCTGGAAAACCTTCACGGTTAGGGGACTTGAGGACTGGGTTAGATGGCAGCAAATCAGAATGAATCCGCTGCCAAATGGTCATTAAATACAGTGATGCGGAGCTCTTGTGAGAGAGACGTGATCAGTCTCATTACCTGGGATTAAGCTTAGAAGATACCTGGCTGCGGTCTGATGCTACCTTCTCTGGGGCCTGTTTGTTCTGGTGCTAAACCACACAAACAAGATTTATTGTCCCCAAGCTCTACACCCCCCCCCAATTATGTGATTAATATTAGTTCTTTTCTGTAAGCAAACATATTTTAGATTTAGTGGCAAATAGATGTTTACTAATAGCATTCACTGTAGATATTTGCTCAAGGAGTTGAATGGCCTGTGAGCTGAGGAATAGCATACAATAAAGTAACTAGTTACATTATGTCTAACTGCTTAACCCTTTATGTAAGTGTTACGTAGGTAGTTGTGAATATTATGATACATTGTGGATCAACCTGTATTTTAGATTTGGTGCCTGTGTTTAATGATTCCTTCACACCTATCTGCTTTTAGTTGGTGACTAAAAAGCACATTACATTAAAACAAAAATGATCTTATTTTTTACTCATTCCCAATATTGTGTTCAAATGGTGCACAATCTATTTCTAACTCATTAATATGCATCACCAGTACAGCGCATTGTAGTGCAGTCTGCAGTCGTGTGTTACGTGGTTACCAGCATGTGTGTGTGAACAAGCCATTTAAAGTATGACCTAATGGCTGCAGAAACACATTGACAATACTGACATCTACTGTCTTTTTGTAGAATTACAACTGCAGGAAGAAATACATTTCTCTAGTGTCCATGCAGATGTGGGCAGGCCAGGAACAGTACAGAATACACTACACAATATTTGTATTTTGAAAATCAACCAATAGAGGAGACTTGTTAATGTAAAAGTAGCAGGAGGAAACTACTATGAATTCCTAAAGTTAGTGGCTTTTGTCACTTAAAATGTAGAACTGTTTTTGGATAAATCTGAGATAAGATAATTCCACCCGAAAGTTAAAATGTTGTTATGGGTATAGATCAATGTGTATTATGTAAATGGATGGAGTTAATTAATTTATAAATAATTTCTCTATTTGCATTTTTACATGGCTTTTGAACTCCTGTAATCCTTTTTTTTCCCCCCAAAGAATAAAACTTTGTAAGCAATATAACATTGAATTGCTTCAAGCACAGCACATGTGAATGTGTGAGCATTTACACAATGATTCATGTGTGATAGAGATGCCTTTACAGCAGACTCTAGTATATATGTGATTGTGGCTAGCTGGAACTTTTAAACAATGTATAAATTAATTTGGCTACATCCATGTGGTTTGGGGGTGTGGAGACCTATTTAGTGCTGAACTACCTGTATATGGTTTGTTGTTTTTTTAATCACCAAAGATTACTACTTCAGTTGCTTGGAATGTTAAATACCTGGGTGCCCCTCCATGTCCAACACTAGGGGGCAGTAATGTTTGCTGGCCAGCCCCATATTTAGTTCTGAGTTAGTACCTGGGAGGAGACCCACAAAACCTGTACTGTTAATAAGCTCTGGCCATGTGATCTTACTAGTCTGACTGATGTATAGAGAAAACACAATAATACGTTCACTGCTTTTGCTAGGGGCACCTAAAAACAACTCTATTTTAATCAGAGCTCACATAATTTTTTGGAGTCCACATGTGTACAATTAAAGTGTTTAAACAACTTTAAACAAATACACCTGTAGGTGAGAGGTGCCACAATTGGTGCTTTTCCAAACAGGAGCTTCATCGTGAAGATCAAAGAACATTCATAGCAAATCCGTGTCCGCCAGTGGAAAATGGGATTATTGGTGTACCCAAGGTCTCCCAGCAGAACATTGCCCTGAGCATCACACTGCCTCTGCCAACTTGCCTTCTTCCCAAAGTGCATCCCACCCTCCTCAAGTGTATATGACTGCCTCTCCGCCATCTCCTCTTGGATGTCCTTGCGCTTTCTCAAAATTAACATTGCTAAAACCGAACTCACTGTCACTCCTCCTAGATCCTCATCCCAACTTCGATCTCACCATCACTGTTAACACCATCTCTTCTGTCCCCCCAACTCTGCTGACTGGGCATCACTTTTGATTCCTCCCTCTCTTGTGCCCCTAATTCAATACCTAACCCAATCCTGTTGCTTCCAACTATGCAACATCGCTCACATCCGGCCCTTCCTATCTCAGGATGCCACCAAAACCATTATCCATGCACTCATTATTTCCCGTCTTGAATACTGAATCCTTCTCCTCACCGGCCTCCCACCTCACCCCCCTTCGTTCTATACTCAATGTGGCTGCAAGACGTATCTTTCTTTCACGCCACTCTTCTGCCTCGCCTTACCCTGGCTCCCCTTCCCCTACGGAATCCTCTTCAAACTCCTCACCTACAAAGTCCTTTTACACTCCACTGCCCCATATAGTTCCAACCACTTCTCCATTCACACCCTCTTCTGTCCCTGCGATCATCCAATAACCGTTACCTCTCCACTCTGATCACCTCATCCCACTCCAGAATCCAAGACTTCTCCCGAGCTGCCCTCTCCACCTCCAACGCTCTATCCGACTGTCCCCTAATTTGTGCTTTTTCAAATGAGCACTTAAAACTCACCCGTTCCTCAAAGTTTACCAGCCATCCACCTAACCCTCTCTCCATGCTCGCTCTCATCACTTCTCTCCTCCCGACCCCTTTACTCACTCCTGTGCTCGACTCCCCTTTGTGCCTGCTGTCTGTTTGTCCTCCCTTTAGGATGTAAGCTCTTATGAGCAGGACCCTCTTCCTACCAGTCTTTATACCTATTCTTACCTATGCTCCAACTTCACTATAATTGCTTTGCCTGGAGCTTCTAGAGTATTGGTAATACTCGTTTATTGTTCTGTACTGGTTTCCCTGTATGGTCTACTGTTTGTATTGTGTACGGCACAACGGAAATCTTGTGGCACCATATAAATAAAGAATAATAATAATCCTGGAGCCATCTGTTGTCCAGGTAAACGACGCACACAATGCCCTGGCTGTCACATGATGTAAAAGAAAACGATTCATCAGACCAAGCCACCTTCTTCCATTGCTCCATGGTCCCGTACTGGCGCTGACATGCCCATTGTAATCGCTTTCAGTGGTGGACAGGGGTCAGCATGGGCACTCTGACCGGTCTCCGTCTACGATGCACTGTGTGTTCTGACACCTTTCTACCAGAGACAGCATTAACTTTTTCAGCAATTTGTGCTACAGTAGCTCTTATGTGGGATTAGACCAGATGGGCTAGAGCCTTCACTCCCCAGGCACATCAATGAGCCTTGGGCGCCCAGCGACAGCGCTGGGTCACTGGTTGTCCTTCCTTGGACCACTTTTGGTAGGTACTAACCTCTGCATACCAAGAACACCCCACAAGCCCTGCAGTTTTGGAGATGCCCTGACCCAGTCATCTAGCCATCACAATTCGGCCCTTGTCAAAGTCGCTCAGATCCTTACACTTGCCTATTTTTCCTGCTTCCAACACATCAAGTTCAAGAACTGACTGTTCATTTACTGCCTAATATATCCCACCCCTTTGACAGGTGTCATTGTAACAAGATAATGTCATTCACTTCACTTGTCAGTGGTTTTAATGTTGTGGCTGATTGGTGTATATTACTGCAAAGTCTCTAAGGCACAAGGCTAAAGGCAGTTGCTGGGTAATACGGGGTATAACTATACAATAATGCATGAGTAATGCATTGTTTTTTTCTATCTATAAAATACACACAAAGGACTTTACAAAACAACATTGGTAACATTTGCAAATATACTTAAAGGCCAACAAAAATAAATTATTATTATATACCTAATATAAATTATTTTAAATGCAGTGTGTACACCATATTATGTGGATAATAAACTATTATTCTGTATAGTGGAGCCTTTACTGCAGATAGTTTACATTAAACAATAAGGTTTGGTGTATTTTGTATGTGTTATATTTTGGCATAATGCAACGTAAATAAATATACCTTTTTTCATTAGCAGTTAAATACTTATTCTACAATAATACATTTTCATATACACAATCATTTGAAAACACAGGAAACATGTATTTCTCTTTATTTCTCTTTAAATATATTCAATATATAAGAATCAGTTCTATGAAACAGTTTACAAAGGATCCCCCCATGTTTTGATTCCTAAAACCATATTTACAGTGTCATAATTTAAGCTGTGCTATTAAATACACTGACATAGCAGAGGTTCGACAGTCTCATAGCTGCAAGAAATAATACAGCGGCTCTAGAAGAAAATATTACCAGAAATACAAGGTACTGGTACCTAAAGTGCATCCGTCCTGCATAACACAGAGACGTCACTTCATGTACCCACAGGAGAACTGCAGCCATCACTGAGCCATGGAGCACTGTTAATGAGAATACAATATATCACTAGGGATTAGATATTACTGAGGTGCTTTGTGTCTCAGTGATGTCACTATTTCCAAGCGATTCTCATAAATATTTATAGGCCACAAAAATGTCTGCCTCCAATGTGTGTAGGCGACAGATAAACAGACATTTCACTACTAATACGTCTAAAGATGTGCTCTAGTCCTGCCTTCTAACTCAGACCAAGGGCTAGATTTACTAACCTTTCTAAAAAGTAAAAGTGGAGATGTTGTCCTAAGCAACCAATCAGGTTCTAGTTATCATTTATCTTATATATTCTAGGAAATGATAGCTAGAATCTGATTGGTTGCTATGGGCAACACCTCCACTTTTCCCTTATAGATGGTTTAGTAAATCTACCCCTAAGTGTATATCCCCGATGGGGCTGGGATACCTATTATCAGACTTGTCAGTACAAACTGGGCCATTTAATGAACTCACGGTATATTACATTTTGATTTTGAGAATATCTGTGAACCCCACGCTCTGCCTGTGCCCCACAAGTTACGTAGTCACACATAGGAATGGACATCATGGATGGTGAGAAGTTAATTTTTACATAATGGTAAATACCCCCAAAGATATTTGGTCCTAATTGGTTTTAAATAATGCATAGTTTAACCAGCCGTAATATTTAATTAAAGTCTGTAGACAGCAGCCATCTTGTTTTACCTTTAAACTTGTCATCTACATATGATGGAGGCACCTAAATATTCATAAAAATGCAGCCCATTGCTTCTCTAGGACATTGTGGCACACCGAGGCATGAGGCACATTGTGCCTCATGCCTGAATGATGTTGCTAGTTCAAAGTGAATTGAAAGGCTGCATATTGGCTCACCTCACAAAATGGCTGCCTCCACTCTATGTAAGTGACGCATCCAACTTGAACATCAATTTATATGTGTGCGAGTAACTACTTACATATTATAATATATATTAATATGACAAGAAGTTCTAACACATACAATGCAGAATGGCATATATATATATTGTCTGATATCTGCAGCAATATTTACCTCAGGTAAAGGCATACACTGCATTGTAACAGGAAAAAAAAACTAAGTCACTTATAATGAATGAGACACATAATAAAACTGAGCTGTTGATACTGATTTGGACATTGCTTACTGCCAATATGAATTAATTACGCACCATATTCCTAATTTCTGAATTCTGTCCACAGAATTGTCCTTTAATTATGAAGCAAGTCTGCTCATTCTGCTAATGTGACTGCTCTAGTTTGGGTTTGTAGATCATACATTATGTACAACATATAAGTGTATGTAAAGTATATATAAAATATTTATCATAAAGTTGTTACATTACTACTGATGGTGTTCACAGCATTACTATACAACACAATAATAGGATGATGTCCTGGCCTCAGTGGCTATCTGTTCTCTGGAGTGTATTATCTATGGTCTGTTTCTATGCTATAGGCCAAGATGCACACTGTGCATATATCACAAATAGTAACTAACAGTCTTTATAATGTCTAATTGTTTTTAAATGGCTGTTACACTATTTACCTATTCTCTGAACCAAACCAGGATTCTGTGAGGTGAATTGGCGTGTATTAGAAACAAGATGGCTGCCGGCTATGATCAGCATATGACTGACTGGCACTATGTTTCTGACACCCGCACAGGTCAGGAGGCACATTCATCATGTAACACTAGTGATCAAGATCTAATTTACATATGCAAAAACTTGAGCACAGACAGATTCTATATTATTCACATTGAAAGTTAAGGAAATGGAGAAAAAGGACGTTATTGCCGAACAATAAACTAACAGTTTGCAGCAATACGTTAATATCCGACCATCGGCTATACAGACAAATAAATAAGAGTGTTTGGCGCATAAGAACGCTGTAGTTGTGAGTTGAGGCCTAGCACGCAGTTATACGGATGGCCTAGAGTAGACAATCAGTAAAACCCCATGCGAAGTGCCTTATTTTTCACCATTTTGAACTTGCTGATGAATACTCTGGCAAATGGAGCCTCCACCAGAAACCTGTAAGTCTTGGTGTTGGTTGGCGGGGGTTCTGCGGCTACCACCAGGGCGGCGATGTGTAGTGATGACTGGCTGGGGATCAGGTGAGGAGAACTTTTTGCCACATAATCCACCAGTCTGCTGTACTGTTGTTCTGAGAGGCGCTCTCTAGTACCATCAGCCTGCAAGAGATCAGACATCATTGGGTTTAATAACCCTACGTACAAATACTCGTGAATTGAATTATGTACTGTACTGATGGCAGGTCTAGGTAATCAGACACACTATGCCTCAGTGAATTGATAGACTACATCCTCATGAATAATGGTTCAGCAACAAAATGGCTGCTCAGATGAATACAATATTAATATACTCTGGGGATATTCACCTTCACGTATCAATGATGAAGAGGTCTCAACACTTACACTCACCTCCTGGTCACTGGCTACCGGCTGCTGCTTCAGCTGCACGATGAGACAGTTGTCTGAGCAGCTCTCCTCCATGCAGTCCATCTCAGTGACCGGGAAGGCTTGCTGCTGGGTGTCCTCACTAATACTGACAACAAACAGCACTTCTGAGGTAAGCAGCAAGCAGCCAACATACTCTTGTCCTGAGCCACTGACAATGACCACATCCATGGCCATGTGCAGCTCCGGTCTGCCCAGAGACTGCAGCATTTTCCTGGAGAGCAGAATATGTCATCAATTAATACCTACATCTGTCATCTTACAGGGCAAAATAGAATGTATGAGCCAATAAATTAAAGTAGTCTATAGGTGGAAATGTCTTTTATACTTAACCCTTTATAGTGGTGTCAGTGCTTTAAGAAATAAAAGAAAGATATTCCTGATGGTGTCACACAAGTAGATTTCAGGCTCTGACCGCAAGTGACATTGTGGTCCAGCAGGAAACCAGCTGAAGCAAACAAATGCTCCATAATTTATCATACCTCTGCCACATGGACGATTAAACTGCTCTACATAATACCTGAGAATTGTTTTTCCGCTCAGGAAGAAATGTACTCTGAAACATTAAAAAGCTTTTTTGGCTCCCTTTCTTTGACATGATGCAGAGAGGAAAGCACATGTTTTAATAGCATGTATAATGTTGTTATAAATTCTTATTAAAGCATTGTGTAGTCCTGTACTTGTCCTGATACCTCCCATTTTATAACAATACGTCCAGAATAATAAGTTATACTTTTCATGCAATTTGATGGTGAATGGCCTCTAATGATCTTATCCTCTTCCTAATCAGAACCTCCTAATTAGCAGTAACTTCATAGTGTAATCCATTATTGGATCCTGTAACCCTCAGTTGTGATTAGATTCTCATCACTATTCCTACAGGATAACTACTAGGAGCCACTAACAGGAACAAGTGGAAAATGAATAAAGTACCACGTTCTTCACAACTGAAGTTCCCCCAAAATGTGTGAATTATTTTCCCTCACTATAAAATATTCAGCATTTCTCCCCAGGAATGGAGAGCGTCTGATATTTCTACCTCTGGTACCAAAAAAATAAATAAAGCAAAATGTATATTTTTTTTAAAAAAAGTGATATTCTGGGCTTCATTTGTGAGAGGTACCCAGAGCTTTTTATCTTATCGTCCACAGATGTCTACAATGTTACTGATCTTACTAATTGGATCTTGTGGAGCTGCAGTAGTTATCTCTGTAGCTTTTTCACCTCAGTCCTCGCACTGCACACAATAGGTAGATGCATCATTGCACCTTGATTATTGGCTGCCAATAGACTGAGCCAAGGTAACTGAGTGAAAGGCGCCAGTCATACCGCTTTCATACTGCCGCCCAGGCAGTATGCCGGGTATATGAACCTAAGATATTGCCGGGGGACAGAGTGAAATTTCTGGGTAGGCCGCGTTCATACTGAACTTTGGTCTGCCCGGGGTCTCCGTGGCAACATTAGAAGAGGAGCTCTGATTGGCTCCTCTTGTGATGTTTTTTTATTTTTACATTGTGTCTGGTGAGATCCGGGTTGAAAAACCCAGGTCGCACCATTCATAGTGCAGGCTACCCGGGACAGACCCAGGAATTACCCCACCAAAAGTCCTGGGTCTGATGATGCAGGAATTAGACCTGGGACCATTCATACAGCACCTCGACCCAGGTCGTCTGGGCTTCCCCTGACAAAAACCTGGGTTTTTGGTGCAGTATGAATGGGGTATAATATGACCCAGCGAGACCTACAGTAACTGCAGGGCCATTCTCTATTATACATACAATGTACCTATACACAGAGGGTCAAAAGCAGAAAACAGGGAGAACAACATGTATGTTTGTATGATTGATTACAAGACACTGTGCTATGTTTGAAAGCACAGAACACCAAAAGGTTGTCATGACAGTGCTGATTTAATAACCCTTCTGACCCACGTTTGTGTTTGTTATAATGTGTCCGTGTGAACTCGTATAGGGGCAAATTGATCAAACCTTCTAAAAATCAAAAGTGGAGATGTTGCCCATAACAACCAATCAGATTCTGGCTATCATTTATCTAGTACATCCTAGAACATGACAGCTAGAATCTGATTGGTTGCTATAGGAAACATCTTCACTTTTCCTTTTAGAAGGTTTGAAAAATCTACCTATTATAAGGTACATCAGGGTAGACAGGATACATATGATGGCCCTTACCAGACATATTTCACGTGACTGTTGGGTGCCTGCTGGGTCTGAAGATCGTTGGGCGGGTAGCGCTGTTTGGGGAGTTGAGAGAGGCCAGCTCCATGTAATATCCCTGTAACAGAGAGACAGAGGCATTAGTGACTGCAGACGTGATAACCTGTCATTAGTGATCACATTAACCCTCTGTAACACCATACTATAACTGGAGTAGTACTTTATAATATAAGAGGTAAATGTGTTTCACGATTCTGTTTTCTACCAATCTTCAGGGTAATGTGAAGTTATACAGCACTGTAGATTGATTGGTTTATTCATCTTTCCAGCAGAGTTATTAACATTTTTAAGGTAAAACCCAAATTAAGACAGTGGTAGATTTATCAAACCTTCTAAATAGGAGAAGTGGAGATGTTGCCCATAGCAACCAATCAGATTCTAGCTATCATTTATCAAGTACAGTCTAGAAAATCGTAGCTAGAATCTGATTGGTTGATATTAGTAACACCGCCACGTTTCCTATTTAGAAAGTTTAGCAAATCTGCCCGTAGCAGTCAGTCCTGGGACCCTTTGGACAGCCACAACCTTTATTTGCTTTGAACAATGTATTTCATTTTAATTCTTTATTATTGTTACCAGGCGCGGGCTGGGAGGTACCAGGCCGGGGGGGGGCGCACAGACGGCCGCATCACGTGACACGCAATGCGGCCGCGTCATAAGGACGCGGCCGCATCACGTGTCACGTGATGCGGCCACCTGTGCGCTGACGCGGCCGCATTGGATGCGGCCGCCGGTAAAATAATAAAGAATATTACATCCACGGCGGGGGACGGGGGGAGGCGGCCGCCCCGAACAGCCGCTAGACTAAGCGGCCCGGGTGCCTGCTGTCCCCGATTCCACCCCGCCCCTGATTGTTACTAACTATAACATGATTAGGAAAATAGGTACTTGTATGAAAGAGTCCACACAGAGAACAGCAATGCTGTGTGGGGCCTAAAATAATGGGATCAGTCAGAATGTAAAAGGGGATATTGGAAAATACATGGGTAACGCCCGCTGTCTACATGTGTGGTCTAACTCATGTGATCCGTTTTCAGAAAAACCACTAAGGGCAGGATGCTTGAGTTGAACGTACGCCGGTTTGAGTAAGGTAAATGATGATAATATGCATTGCGCGTGCCTACAAGAGAGCATCATATATGCGTCATGCAGACTTGTGCACATCTGACACTTGCGCCTCATTGCGACTGGAGAGGCAATAGGGGAGGGAAGAGCGCGGTCTGACGTAGGCTGAGTACAATACGCGCTGATGATGATGGCGGTCGCCCCTTCTTATTGGCCGAACGTGACTTCACCTCTGCAGCTGATAGGTGCCTTCTGCATTGATCGTACTTCTATTTAGGATTTTTGGGGTATTTAAAAAATGTTTTTGATACTTTCGTTTGTACGCAAGGAGGAGTATTATATCTGCTGTATTATATGAGGCCTAATAGTGAAAGTATTTTTCGCTATCAAAACAAATGTCAACAAACTTTCTTGTGCTTCTGACCTGGTTGTGTGTATGCTATGTGGCTGTATGTATGCCCGACGTAGCCTGGTGTGCAGAGGTACTTTTATAGGCTACTTTTTCAAGTGTAAATTACGTCCAATATGTGGCCTACTCAGCATCAGGCCCTAAATGAACAATTCTGTCCAATCTGGTCATAGACAAATAGGAGATATATCCAGTCTTAGGATGTCAGCATCGGACTGTGCTGAAGAATCAGGTATCACTCAATGCATCAGACAAGTGTTAAAACACACTTATATAGTAGAAAATTATTAAATAGGCCCATTGTCAGCTCTCCTTAATCGACATAATAACCCACTTTTTATGCCACGTCAAATAGGTTAAGAAACTCCTGCTTTACAACTTTAAATTACAGTACAGCTAGAGCATACCTCCCAACATTTGGGTAGGCAGCAGTGGGACAGGGAGAGTGCCCACATCCCGGCTAGGCTGCCCTGTTCCCTCCTTCTGTCCATACACCTTAAATTCCCTGCGCACGGCATCCGTTCACTGCTGCTCTGACATGCAGAGAATACCTCCCAACTTCCCCACTGCTGCTCTGACATGCAGAGAATACTTCCCAACCTCTGCACTGCTGCTCTGACATGCAGAGAATACTTCCCAACTTCCCCACTGCTGCTCTGACATGCAGAGAATACTTCCCCACTGCTGCTCTGACATGCAGAGAATACTTCCCAACATTCCCAATGCTGCTCTGACATGCAGAGAATACTTCCCCACTGCTGCTCTGAAATGCAGAGAATACTTCCTCACTGCTGCTCTGACATGCAGAGAATACTTCCCAACTTCTCCACTGCTGCTCTGAAATGCAGAGAATACTTCCCCACTGCTGCTCTGACATGCAGATAATACTTCCCAACTTCCGCACTCCTGCTCTGACATGCAGAGAATACTTCCCAACTTCCGCACTGCTGCTCTGACATGCAGAGAATACTTCCCCACTGCTGCTCTGAAATGCAGAGAATACTTCCCAACTTCCCCACTGCTGCTCTGACATGCAGAGAATACTTCCCAACTTTTCCACTGCTGCTCTGACATGCAGAGAATACTTCCCAACTTCCCCACTGCTGCTCTGACATGCAGAGAATACTTCCCCACTGCTGCTCTGACATGCAGATAATACTTCCCAACTTCCCCACTGCTGCTCTGACGTGCAGAGAATACTTCCCAACTTCCCCACTGCTGCTCTGACATGCAGAGAATACTTCCCAACTTCCCCACTGCTGCTCTGACATGCAGAGAATACTTCCCAACTTCCCCACTGCTGCTCTGACGTGCAGAGAATACTTCCCCACTGCTGCTCTGACATGCAGAGAATACTTCCCCACTGCTGCTCTGACATGCAGAGAATACTTCCCAACTTCTCCACTGCTGCTCTGACATGCAGATAATACTTCCCAACTTCTCCACTGCTGCTCTGACATGCAGAGAATACTTCCCAACTTCCCCACTGCTGCTCTGAAATGCAGAGAATACTTCCCAACTTCCCCACTGCTGCTCTGACATGCAGAGAATACTTCCCAACTTTTCCACTGCTGCTCTGACATGCAGAGAATACTTCCCAACTTCCCCACTGCTGCTCTGACATGCAGAGAATACTTCCCCACTGCTGCTCTGACATGCAGATAATACTTCCCAACTTCCCCACTGCTGCTCTGACGTGCAGAGAATACTTCCCAACTTCCCCACTGCTGCTCTGACATGCAGAGAATACTTCCCAACTTCCCCACTGCTGCTCTGACATGCAGAGAATACTTCCCAACTTCCCCACTGCTGCTCTGACGTGCAGAGAATACTTCCCCACTGCTGCTCTGACATGCAGAGAATACTTCCCCACTGCTGCTCTGACATGCAGAGAATACTTCCCAACTTCTCCACTGCTGCTCTGACATGCAGATAATACTTCCCAACTTCTCCACTGCTGCTCTGACATGCAGATAATACTTCCCAACTTCCACACTGCTGCTCTGACGTGCAGAGAATACTTCCCAACTTCCACACTGCTGCTCTGACGTGCAGAGAATACTTCCCAACTTCCGCACTGCTGCTCTGACATGCAGAGAATACTTCCCAACTTCTCCACTGCTGCTCTGAAATGCAGAGAATACTTCCCCACTGCTGCTCTGACATGCAGAGAATACTTCCCAACTTCTCCACTGCTGCTCTGACGTGCAGAGAATACTTCCCAACTTCTCCACTGCTGCTCTGAAATGCAGAGAATACTTCCCCACTGCTGCTCTGACATGCAGAGAATACTTCCCCACTGCTGCTCTGACATGCAGATAATACTTCCCAACTTCCGCACTGCTGCTCTGACATGCAGAGAATACTCCCCAACATTCCCAATGCTGCTCTGACATGCAGAGAATACTTCCCAACTTCCGCACTGCTGCTCTGACATGCAGAGAATACTTCCCAACTTCCGCACTGCTGCTCTGACATGCAGAGAATACTTCCCAACTTCTGCACTGCTGCTCTGACATGCAGAGAATACTTCCCAACTTCCGCACTGCTGCTCTGACATGCAGAGAATACTTCCCAACTTCCGCACTGCTGCTCTGACGTGCAGAGAATACTTCCCAACTTCCGCACTGCTGCTCTGACATGCAGAGAATACCTCCCAACTTCCCCACTGCTGCTCTGACATGCAGAGAATACTTCCCAACCTCTGCACTGCTGCTCTGACATGCAGAGAATACTTCCCAACATTCCCAATGCTGCTCTGACATGCAGAGAATACTTCCCCACTGCTGCTCTGACATGCAGAGAATACTTCCTCACTGCTGCTCTGACATGCAGAGAATACTTCCCAACTTCTCCACTGCTGCTCTGAAATGCAGAGAATACTTCCCCACTGCTGCTCTGACATGCAGATAATACTTCCCAACTTCCGCACTCCTGCTCTGACATGCAGAGAATACTTCCCAACTTCCGCACTGCTGCTCTGACATGCAGAGAATACTTCCCCACTGCTGCTCTGAAATGCAGAGAATACTTCCCAACTTCCCCACTGCTGCTCTGACATGCAGAGAATACTTCCCAACTTTTCCACTGCTGCTCTGACATGCAGAGAATACTTCCCAACTTCCCCACTGCTGCTCTGACATGCAGAGAATACTTCCCCACTGCTGCTCTGACATGCAGATAATACTTCCCAACTTCCCCACTGCTGCTCTGACGTGCAGAGAATACTTCCCAACTTCCCCACTGCTGCTCTGACATGCAGAGAATACTTCCCAACTTCCCCACTGCTGCTCTGACATGCAGAGAATACTTCCCAACTTCCCCACTGCTGCTCTGACGTGCAGAGAATACTTCCCCACTGCTGCTCTGACATGCAGAGAATACTTCCCCACTGCTGCTCTGACATGCAGAGAATACTTCCCAACTTCTCCACTGCTGCTCTGACATGCAGATAATACTTCCCAACTTCTCCACTGCTGCTCTGACATGCAGATAATACTTCCCAACTTCCACACTGCTGCTCTGACGTGCAGAGAATACTTCCCAACTTCCACACTGCTGCTCTGACGTGCAGAGAATACTTCCCAACTTCCGCACTGCTGCTCTGACATGCAGAGAATACTTCCCAACTTCTCCACTGCTGCTCTGAAATGCAGAGAATACTTCCCCACTGCTGCTCTGACATGCAGAGAATACTTCCCAACTTCTCCACTGCTGCTCTGACGTGCAGAGAATACTTCCCAACTTCTCCACTGCTGCTCTGAAATGCAGAGAATACTTCCCCACTGCTGCTCTGACATGCAGAGAATACTTCCCCACTGCTGCTCTGACATGCAGATAATACTTCCCAACTTCCGCACTGCTGCTCTGACATGCAGAGAATACTCCCCAACATTCCCAATGCTGCTCTGACATGCAGAGAATACTTCCCAACTTCCGCACTGCTGCTCTGACATGCAGAGAATACTTCCCAACTTCCGCACTGCTGCTCTGACATGCAGAGAATACTTCCCAACTTCTGCACTGCTGCTCTGACATGCAGAGAATACTTCCCAACTTCCGCACTGCTGCTCTGACATGCAGAGAATACTTCCCAACTTCCGCACTGCTGCTCTGACGTGCAGAGAATACTTCCCAACTTCCGCACTGCTGCTCTGACATGCAGAGAATACTTCCCAACTTCCACACTGCTGCTCTGACGTGCAGAGAATACTTCCCAACTTCCGCACTGCTGCTCTGACATGCAGAGAATACTTCCCAACTTCCACACTGCTGCTCTGACGTGCAGAGAATACTTCCCAACTTCCGCACTGCTGCTCTGACATGCAGAGAATACTTCCCAACTTCCACACTGCTGCTCTGACGTGCAGAGAATACTTCCCAACTTCCGCACTGCTGCTCTGACATGCAGAGAATACTTCCCAACTTCTGCACTGCTGCTCTGACATGCAGAGAATACTTCCCAACTTCTGCACTGCTGCTCTGACATGCAGAGAATACTTCCCAACTTCCGCACTGCTGCTCTGACGTGCAGAGAATACTTCCCAACTTCCGCACTGCTGCTCTGACATGCAGAGAATACTTCCCAACTTCCACACTGCTGCTCTGACGTGCAGAGAATACTTCCCAACTTCCGCACTGCTGCTCTGACATGCAGAGAATACTTCCCAACTTCCCGGAAAAGGATGACCATAGGAATGGTCACTGATCTTCATAATCCTTATAAAAGTTCTCAAAATGTATGAATTATTTTACCTTACAGATCCTTCAATTTTCTTAGGGATGACCTCCACCCTATATCTCTAGGTGGGCGTTTTCCAAAACAAAAAAAATAAATAATATTAAAGGTTTCCTGTAGTTGTGGTGGGCCTATTTTCTGAGATGGACCTGGACCACCTCAATAATCCAGTCCAATTTCAGTCATGTAAACAAACAGCCAAACCAACTGATAAATTCACCACCCACTGGCCTGTGCTGTAGCGTCTTGAACCTACTTTCACTCTTGTTTATACAAAATATATTCCAGACAACTGGTGTCCGGCCTGTCAGAGCCTGAACGGGCATGGAACAGGTTACATACTCTGCTGTCCAGCTTTACACAGAGCGCAGGATTTGGACAAACAGAACTTTAATAAAATGATGTCATTTCTTTGGAAGCCAGTTCTGCAGCTTGTAGCTAATTCTTTAAACGTTAAAATGCAATGGCAGTGCACTTAACCCTCATGATCTTGCATTAGCTAAAACCCCAAAAATTAATGTTTGAAAGCCAACCTTATATTAGCAATTAGTGGAAACCTAATACTCTTGAGAGCCATCCATCTCTGAATGGTATCACACACATCGTTTACAAGTTACACAGAAAGAACTGAGGCTGAAGTTAACGTCCTCCCTTTAAAAATAAAATTCTTCTCTATACGTGTCATGGATGGTAAAATTGAAAAAACAAACAGTTTGCCTAGATACGGTATTTATAGAGAAGTTACTTAATCCAGCTGTTAAACATTGATACATATAGGTTTACGAGTTCTCTGGAGACATGTGCTTTCGGGGATGTTGCAGCCAGTGCCAGCAAGCGCAGGACGACGGCAAGAACTATTTAAACAGGTCTGGATGAGAAAAACGGAGAGGCGAAGAAGATACAACATGTGCGTATTCTGATGGCTTGTAAAGGTTTAATAAATGAGGCATGGTCATTAGACCAAGAATTAGTGCTTTGTAAAACCTTCAGCGATGCTATAAAACGTTTTTACGGGGATATGAATCTGCAGAAAAACCAGAGAGCGAGGATATGTTCTGCTGGGATGGGAACGAGCACAGCCTGATTTTTCCACTGCAAAATATACATCCCACTTCGTAAAGATTTAAATGGGGGGAAAAAAAAGCTACATTTGCTCATGGATTTCACGTACATTAGGTGCATTATAAAGCGGCAGCCTGAAATGTAATAGGCCTCAGAATTCACCATGTCCTACTCCCTAATTCCATTATCACTGACATTATATCACTTACCATTAGATTTTATGATATCGTTATATTGTATTACCACTAACTTTTATGTGGCCACTCAGACTGGAACGAAGCAAACTGATAGCTGCTCGGCCTATATTGTTAAAAGGAATATATTTTAGAAATCGTGGTCTTTAAATGTAACTTTCACTTCTACCAAATTGGTTTGTAACAGGTCCAATAATAGTTTGGGGAGTATTTATACACACAATGAAATAGCAGGAGAATGGGACCTGGTCCCAAGAGCTTATAATCTAAAGGTGATAATGAGACGTAAGGCAAAGCTTGTTTTGTACAGTGGCCCCGTCATGTATCACAGAGATGAACTTTGTCCATGGTGTCAATGTACAAATGAACATAACGACAGTCACTTAATCCCAGCCCAGCTTACCGTATCCCGTCTGCGACACCAGCTCGGCGGCTCCTCCGATTGGCTTGGTAAAGACGCCAACGATCCCTTTCCCCACGCCAGAGATCACGCCTTTGGCCTTATGTCCCGCGGAAGCCTGGGCCTCCGAGGTCCGCTGAAAGTTCTGCATGGGCTGATCGACGATGCCAGCTATCGCTCCTGAAAAAACAGTATTCCGTTACAGGCTTTATTTTACATAAGAGGGGACACACAATCCAAGAGGGAACATTTAAACTGAGAGGTGGAGTTGTGTATGGACAACGGTGTAACCCTACCTTCTGTTTAATGCATTGACCAATTATATCAACTTTACCCTGTTACGACGCCGAGGGCCTGAATTTTGGAGCCATCTACATCACCTATCATCCAAGTTTGCCGCCACCTAGTACTCTGTGAGCTCTTGCAGTAAGTAACTCTGCTCTGATTAATGATCTATTCCTGAACGGCCTGCTAGGAACGGCCTTGTCAGGGAACATTCTTCATCCACCGAGTTACAGAGTAGTGACTGCACCCAGCCAACACATGACATATATTTCTGCCTTTACAGTCTCTTGTTTAAAAAACCAATAGACCTCATGAAACATGATAATCTTGAGCTAGGGACTGAAACACTTAATTTCTTTGGAGTGAATGAGAGAATATTAACTTTACCATGGGACGCAGTCATTTCGAGCGATTTAATGATATTGCTTTTTTTTTTTTTTTTTTCAAGTCTTCTCGTTTTTCTTCAGATATTTTGGAGCACAGAGATTTAAAAGGCTTTTGTAGACGAAGGTGACATTCAAAAATCTGTCACTGCCATAGCCAGGTTTGCTATCTCCAATAACACAAAAATACCTCTGCTCGTGTATCATGGCTGCAGACATCAACGGGGAATCTGCGGACTGTGTTTGCTTTGGAGCACGTAAATGGATATATGTGGGGGGCTCCTCAAAGATGGCTGGAGAGGGGAACGTTCTCACGGTCTTGTCTACGTATCACTCATCGCTGAACACAGCTCTGGCTGCTCGTTGGGGTTTTATAGATTTGACATAGTATTTGATTTTAGAAACAATGCATTGTGTTTATGGCAGTACTGGGCCCACACTCACCCACGAGACAGAAACTGAACACAAATTAAACAGGTTTTATTTTGTCCTGGCTTCACACCGAGGTCAGGACAATGAAGCATGCAATGTATATAGCCAAGATGTAATGTTAGTTTTTCACACTTAATATCCCATTAGTGGTAAGAGCAGAACAATGTGAGGTTAAACCCTTTTGCATGATCAGTGCACATTTCAACGGGATAGATACTCTTTCCCACCCAAAAAAGGTCATTATTTTAATGGGACGTCTTTAACGCCATCTGTCCGTGGAAACGTATTCATAAGTGCGCATAAAGTAATGAATTAAAAATGAACACATGTGATCCATGAAATAAAGCAGTCACAATTATTATTATCGTAGACTTGGAAGGCGCCACAGTGCTCCGCAGCACCATACAGTAGGGAAGACAAGGACATACATAAAACAGGGACATACAAGGTAGACAAAATAAACGCAGACATGAAAACAAAGGGTATGGAGGATCCTGCTCATTAGAGAGCTTACATTCTAAGTGGAAGAGGGCACAGCTGAAACAAGAGGAGCTAGTGTGGCTCAGAGTGGAGATTGGGGTAGCTGTGAGGGTGCATTAGGATGAATAGTGTTATCGGGGATCCGGTCACCTCTAAAAAAGAGATAGGTTTTCAAAGAGCATCTAACGATTTGAAGGCTGTGGGAAAGTCTAATTAAGCGTGGTAGGAAATTCTATAAGTGGGAAGCAGCACGGAAGAAGTCTTGTAGGTGGGAGTGAGAGGTGGTGACCAGAGATGAGACAAAGTGCAGGTCAGAGGTAGATCTAAGAGGGCCGGAAGGAGAGTATTTTGATATGATATTTGAGATGTATTCAGGGGTGGTGTTGTTAAGGGCTTGGTCAGTAAGGGTGAGTAATTTGAATTTGATTTTGGAGGACACAGGCAGCCAGTGTAGGGATTTGCAAAGTGGTGGAGCGGTGAGAGAGGAAGATCACAAAGCCCTCTTAATTGTGTGGACTTCATAAAAAACATGAATGAAGCTCCAGGAAGCAAAATTTTATGTGAAAATAGTAAATGATATTACTGAAATGCCATCTAAAGTGATAGCTACATGCACATTCCTATGATGACGTGCAAACTATAGACCAAGGGCACATAGCTGTGTATACTCCTGGTAGAAACACTGGCTTAAAAGTCTGCATTGCACATTTTTAGTTTGTAAATGACCCCTTTACTCCAGAAGTGACAAAATTTGTATAGGTTGTTATTTCCTTCTCAGCTGACTCTGGGTTGAAAACGTTGTACCGATGTGGTGGACAGCTGGAACGTTGTACCGATGTGGTGGACAGCTGGAACGTTGTACCGATGCGGTGGACAGCTGAAACATTGTTTCAACAAAGTACAAATGCTAAATCAAATACTTGTTGTCCGCCGTTTTTGATAGTAGCTAAAAGAAAACAGGAAAGCTTAGATTACGATCTTTCCAAACCCTATACATACATGCACGGTGAAATCTCCAGCTCAAAAGTAGATAGGTCAGGATTTTTACCGACCACCAGAAGTTAGTAGAAATGTTAAAACCATTAAATATCAAACGGGTAATTGAATTTTGGGGGGAAAAAAGATTATTGAACACTGAAAAGAAGAAGCAGATGGTGCATGGCTGAGAGTTAGATTTGGGCACAAAACAATGGTCTATAGGTATAATTGTAAATAGACTTGCAGATTAATGAGTTCTTTATGTCAATGGGAAATACACTATCATTTCAAGTAGAGAATATTTAAAAAAAAAATTGTATATAAATGTAAAATAAAACATATTACAGGTATCGGTAAAATAACTTATTTATTCGTGCATTTACTTAAAATTCATCATCAGTAATAGACGTCCATAGAACGGCCCATTCAGCGGCCAACTGATGAAGAGGAATAATGTAATATAATGTAATATAGAGGTGAGTGACCTGTGGTTATTCAGTTCTGGTGGAATTACCAGAGGCTGCGACTTTGTTCCACAAAAGGTTGCAGAATAACACATCACTACAAAACAACCTAACAGAAATATGGTCGGACCATAATAACGCACCGAATATTAGGGTTGGAAAGGCTGCCATGTCACAGCTTGTAGATTAACACGCAGGCAATAATGAAAGTAGGGCTAAAATAAAATAAGGCTCCTGCCAGCAATGTATAAAGTCAATACAGGAATAATACACAACGATTGTTGTCAATAAAGTCAATATATAAAAAAAAAAACAACAAAAAACAAAACAAAAAACATACGACTGATTTTTTTTGTCCAAGATTATTTTACACTGGGGGAAAAAAAACCTAAGCACAACTTTAACCTACCATAATAGTTTTAAACCTAAGCCTTGCAGGGCTCAAACCCAAATATGTTACTTCTAGAGTCTCCCTGTATTTTATGATGTTTGCTAGATACTGTAAGGTGCTATTTACAAAGGTTCCACTTACTGAATACTGAATGTGTGTAATGGGACATCCCAAAACTTGATAAATATCAATTTATCATAATATTGGGGGCACCTGAAATGTCTGACGAGAACACAGATGCTTACTGTGATCTCCATAGTTACATTACATTAACCCTTTGTCCTTCTACTAGTAAAATGACATAACTAGAGAGGTCAGCCTGCTGCAGTGAGACTGATAGAGTAACCTCACCAGAACCTGGGAACGGAATTTGCAGCCATTATCACATGACGCTACCAAGTAAATCACTTCCAGCACTTCTGGCCCAACATGTAACAATCCACCACTTCCTCTGGGGACCTTTTCGAGGTCTGTGGTTGCAATTTCAGGACCAACGCACCACAGATTAGGAAAGTCTACAAATCCTCACCGAGTCATCTCCAGCGACCTCTCGCCATGGAATGTCTATGGTCACTTTCATCTTCCACCATTAGGAGCTCATGAAAGACCGCAGCTCCAAATTCAGCTTGTGTCATATGAAGTACAACAAGACACAGTACATGTGTACAGGCCGTGCGTGCCTGCATACATCAATACGCACACGCAGCCAACACCAACAAAGTACACACCACAAACCAGCACATCTTTTGAAAGTTAATTACGGCTCATATTTTTAATTCTAGAAAATCAATCAGTACCATGAAATACTGCCACATAGTACATCTAAAGCAGTAACAAGAGCACAGACTTCTATTAACATTATATTTTACTAAAATCTTACAGCCATGTATAGAAAGGCGTCGGGGATAAACAGACTATATCAAATAACAATTATTTTTTAGCAATGAGTAATTTGGTTTCCGTTGTCACCTATATAGGTTTATTTCGGTATCCAACAAGAACTATGAGCAGTTGTTTAGTAAGTTTTTAGTTTATTTTTAGACATCTATGTTTAACACCGTACAAGGCTGCGCCAAATTACAGGCACTAAATATACAAGAAAACCTATCGACACATTTGTATTTTTCTGGTGTCAGTTCCTGATGGTCATGCACAGGGCATAGTCTGCATAGGAGACATTTTAAAATCACAATGCACAGACATATACAACTATTGCAAATTTCACACAAACTGGTGAAACGTAAGAGAATATTGTACAGTCTGGGCCTAAAATGTCACTGCCCTGTCCTGCAGCAGATCGCTCAAACACCTGCAGCAGTACCGTGAGTCCACCCCACTGCCATGGTCCCATATTCCTCCACCCTCCGATGCTACCATTAGTCCAATCCCCACGTCAGCAGATTCACAAATGTTTACCCATCTCTAATGGTACAATGAGCACCCACAGGCCTATACGCTTGATATGCAATGTTACTGGCTTTATAACACACATCTAACATGCAGTTATGTAGTCTGAGATGTACAAGAGCTCCACAGACAATGAGGGAAGGATGACAGGCAATGTGAGCGGAGAAAAGCAGGTCACCACCACTACAGCGTATCCCATAACATAGAACTGGGGCATCCGTGCGAGGTAATAGTCTGTAGGATCCACCCGTTGCATTAACCCAGCAGATTCAGGTCTATAAGGAAGCTGAGTTCTAAGAAATCTAAAATAAATTTGTACCATAAATAATTTACTTCACATGTGGTCATTGCACATATTTAAGGTTATTTATCTAGACAAACATAGTGAGGGATACAAAGTATATTTAAAGCATATAGTACTTGACTTATTTAATGAATTATCACACTGGGCAAAAATATTTTGGAGCGAAGCTAATATATGTATAAGTAATCATATATAACTACTACACAGTCCAGGCAGTGTGTTCCATGGCATTCCCCTCAGGGTACCAGAGCTTGGGTGGACATAGAGACAATCGGGTGGTTTTCCTGCAGGAACGCTTCTCTTACTAACCCCGGTCCTGAGACTCCACCCTCACCCGCTCTCATACGATTAGCTGTCTGGCTTGGCCATCTGGTCCTGTTTTAATGTGAGCTATCCCCATCCACCTCCCCAGTAATTCCTTTATGGGGTAATCCGTCTGCATCCAGACCTTTCCTCACACATGGTCACAATGTGGTCCAAGGCCGGCGTACTTTTATTGAACGACCTCCTTAGGGTGGGCATATTGTTTCAGTCCTCCAACTTACCTCTGTTCTCGATGGGACAATTCCACCAGTACCTGCAGATCAGGCATCTCTCTCTCCATGGAACCTCTGCCTCCACAGTCACTGCTCCAAGGGACTTATTTAGAGGCTCCTACAATGCTCTTCTGCCTATCTCCCATGGCGAGGACTGGTCTGACTTATATGAGGGAGCTGTGAAGTCCTCTATCAATGTACGGATAAAGGAGAATGCTTACAGAGTGCTCTATCAGTGGTACTATGTTCCCACCAAGCTCTGTGGCAACGTGATCAGCCGGGGTCTTTCATTCATATCTGGTGGAGCTGCCCCAAACTGCAGCCTTTCTGCTTCCACCGTCATCAGATTAAAGATCCTAAACATATTTTGCTCCCTCTCCGCATACTTCCAGGAACATACCCGAACGATACTCAGACACATTATCAGTGCAGCAACCTGCCAAATAGTGGCCTCACATCATGGAAGAATCCTTATCTTCCTACCATGATGCTGGAGTGCAAACGTGTCTGACACACGTACCAGACGGAACATAGTACCAGCATTCTGAGGAACTCCCCTGTGTCCTTTCATGTTTGGGCTCCCTGGACCTCTTTACATAACCAAACACTGCTCAACTTACAAACTAGAAAGAACCTCTCTCAGTACCTCCTCGGTCCCCTGGTGGATATTGACCCTTCTTCTAAGCTGTCACCGAGTGGTTCCAAGCCCCTTCCCTGTACCATCCTCTCTTCCTTCCCACCTTGATCTAACCCCATCCTCCTCATTATTTAACCTTTTATGACAATTTGCATTGTGGGCTTATGTCTATGGCAACACTTGACCTCTGTTACGATTGTTCATTCAGTTTGTGTAAATTCCCGTTGTTAATGGATGATATTAAGACCTGACCGTTAAGCTTCCGATGCTTTCAATAATCACTTTTGAATGGTGCATTCTGATGTCATCATTTTAATGTTCAATTGGAAAACTTGAGCAATATAAGGGAGTATGTATGACCTGTAAATTACTTTAGATATTAGAAGTCACCAAGTCACTGTAAGTTATTCTAGCTACATGGAACAGGCAGACAAGTGCCTAGAGGGACCCACAAATGAGATTACGTCACTGGGTTTATACATCAATCCATTAACACTCTATTTGTGTTTGCATTTTCTCCCTGGGCCTCAATCTTAGAAATATGTAAGTAAGTAATTTATATAAGCAGTTTGGCTTTCAGTCTTTTTTTCCCTCAATAGAAAAACCTCATTTTTAAAATTGCTGAGGGAAGGCACAGTGAGCATTACGCAGCTAGGGGAAAGACTTGGTCATGTAAACATTTACACCATGGATTGTAGCAGAACAGACCTTAGACAATGAATAACCCCCTTCCCAGGCACTGATATAAGAGCTGCTTGTTTTTGTTTGAAAACCACTTGAGCAGAGTGCAGATGTCACGTAAACCTAGGAGAGGATCCTCAGTGAGTAATGAGATGCAGGGCAGACTGACGCGGTCTGATGTGGTTCTTGCAGCTGCAGAGTTGAGCGCTTGACACACGTAGACACATGATCCCGTCTATGTGCTGAGAAGGGTAAAAGCAGTTTTTACCTAGAACAACCTGCTGCAATTAGCATCCCAGCAAAGGAAATGCTCTTTACAACATACTAGCTGTATGTACCATGTAATGCAGATACAGCATATAAAGAGAACTCTTATGAAGATATAACTTATTTCAAAAACAATGGGGGGCAGTTATGAGGAGAAAGACAGACAAACAGCAAATGACCAGATTCTGAAATGAAAGCAAGCCTGTGATTGGTTGCTATGGTCAACACCAGCTCTGACCTTTGCATAGTTTCATAATCCCCCTTAACACCCCCCCCCATATACTTTGAAGAGTTCTCCTTGAGTCGATGCTTCATCTAAAAGAAATTACTTGTTAAGTTCTACTTGCCGCACTGTGGAGGCAGCCATTTTGTGGCTGAACCAAGATTTATGGGAATGAAGCCTGACAGTTTACTAGGGACAAGTGCATACTTGCTATCACTCCCGATTTTAGAGGGAGAATTACGATTTCTTTTTAATTAAAAAAAGTGGGCTGCCAGATAGGGGAGTGTCCTTGATGGAAGTGAATGTGGCATGGGTGGAGGAGGGTGTGGTTTGGGAAGATCAGGACAATTAAAACACCCACCATTCCACAGAAATTCATCCATCACACATGACTGACGCCATCTTTGTCCTTTGTGGGAAAGTGGCTCAGTGATGTCACCGGTTTTCTAGGAATCTGGACTATGTACTATAAAGCCAACTGAGTGTGACCCACACTCCATCATAGTCTATGGCTAATATTTTATTTTGGTACTTGGCCAGGCAACCAAATACTACAGTAGTTTCCCCTCATGCTATAGTGACCCTGTAACCAACACACAGTGCAGGCAGCCATTTTCTGGGCCTATATATCGAAGTCACTGGTTGCTAGCAAACCAAAATGGTTCAGCCCACAAAATGGCTGCTCTAACCATGTGTAGATGAGAGGTCAGCTTTAAATGTAAGAATATTTGAGATTATTTGTACAAATAACATGTATCTACATGTTATAATGAAAGCTTGAAGAAATATAGGGCAGCAGTGTGGTAGCGCTGGGCTCATGGATCCAATTCCAACCAGGGCACTGTGTTTGTATGTTCTACCCATGTTTACATCTGTTTCTTCCCATATTATAAGCACATACTGGTCAGGTAACAGGCCTTGCTCTCTGTACAGCACTGCGTAATACATTGGTGTGGTATAAATGGATAACAAGGATAGAGAGAAGATCATGTAGGAATACACTCTGTTAATTAATAAAGTATATTTTCCCTTTAAATGATTCACAACTAAAAGAAAAAGAAAGTATGTTCTAATAGTATGCTGGCTCTGCTTTCTAGAAATTGGCCACAAAGTACAATATTAAGCTCTGAATATTCCACTAATATTGTTTACTTTGCTTTTAGCCAAAACGGCTTTTATCCTATGTGTGGAGCACTGGATGTTAATGCGCACTGAGAATAATAGGAGTTATTTCATTTTCATGGAAAAATAATTTAAGGAACATCACAAACAGGCATCTGTGAAATCATTAGCTGACCAGGACAAGGGGGGAAAGGAAAGTATCTGGTAGATCTCAATCTGAGGGTCTCTGTAATCTGACCATCTATGTCTGTGGACGGCTGGAATATATAGCGTATGGTTAGCGATAAGTGCCTTCCTTACAATGTAATAGTTTATAAATTGGACATGCAGTATGTTACAGGAACATGTACAGGTCCTGCTTGTGTTTAGCATAGATTCCCGTCTGGACAGATGTCAGTGTAGTGATAGAGCACACTGACACCACTTAGTCACCCCTGGTTTAGGGCTCATTCACATCCAGTGCTTGAAGTGTGTGATGCACAGGGCCGCGTGCAGGATTTCCGTTAGTGCGTCACTGTGCACGTAAGACAGCGCGCAGTCTGACCACTGACATACGGCACTGCGCGCACAGCACTCTCCAGTACTGAGGTGTGGACCAGGCCTTACTCGGGACACATTAGATTTACACTTGTGTAGTAGTGTGGGATCACAGCGCATTCGTAAAACAACCAAAGGAGTAACACATTTTCTGCAGGCGATCTTTTTAAGTAACAAATCTCAATTAAAATAACATAGTACTAATAAAATAGCTTATTTTGAAGAAAAAAAATGTTTTGTATGTAAAACACATGAATGGGCATGGTGAGATGATGTGTGTGTTGTTACTATTTTTGTTTGTTTGTTTTTTATTGATTTTAAAATTAAAACCCTGATATTATAAACATATAAATCACCTAGACATTACCTGATCTGTTAAAAAAAATAAAAAGTGCCCTTGTTTTTTTTTATTCGATAATGCAATTCCTCAGTGACTTGTAATATGCATATAATTTACAGTAGGGTACAGGGGAGGGCTGGCCAATTTTTGCCCGGTGGGAGAGACTCAGCAGTCTATTAGAAACATTTTAAAGGAAAAAAAATGCAGGTGGCCCAGTGACCCAGCACAAGGTAGTCCACTAGGGGACCAGCCCAGGGGGCCGAATCCCACCTGCCCCCCAGCCTGCCCCTGAATTCACCCCTTACTTATATCACACAGCTGCTCTCTTTAGTTCCACCACTCGTCATACACTAAGAATATATTACTGTATTACACAACATAAACTCCTGTCCATAGCATTATAATGGTGTGTTCTGATGCCCTCTCTCCAGTGATCATTTGGAAAATGTGTATGTTATATTATTATAATAATACGTAAGTATTAGAGGCCAGTGATAAGCTTCATGACTTGTATAGCAGCAGTTGGCCTACAGTCTTGTGGCTTTAAATGATTATTGAACTCCTCGCTGACTCCTAATTATAAATGCACCTGTTCCACCGCTAATAGGATATATTTTACCCTCTAACCGCCAACTAAGTGTTGTGTTTTAGACCCAAAACATTTCCTCAGTAAGATGGTTAGGGATTTGTTGTGTAAATGTCATAGAAAAGTTCAGGTTACGGTACCCAGCAGACTGATACCCAGACGGGACAGCCCCTGTCTTAAGCCTTCTCCCAGATTGTCCGGCAGCTGTCTTCTCCATTCCTCCTGTCTGTTGTAATGTTCTTCATCTAAAGACAGTCTGTCCATGTTCCTGGCCAGGCTCGTGGCCAGGTTAGTGAGGGATGTCAGCGTACCTGCACACAGCACAATTTAAGTCACCGTCAGTTAGAATACTGTTCATTTGTAAAATATTACAATAAAAGAAGATAATTTTGATACTGTATATAACAAATGACTATACATGTGCCTGAATTTAGTAGCAATTCCCACCATTCAGCCACTAGATGTCACTGTTTCTATACATTCTTACTGTATCTTTTATAAGTGTGACTATTACACATGTATGCTACAGCCTGGGGTAGGATTTATAATAGCCTGCAGGAATACTGATATATCCTTAATGTTTTCACATTTATCACGTGCAGCAGGATCTACAGCCAGCATCACATTACTCCTGAGGGGGGGAGGTGTAAGCAGCAGCAGATCGTTCTTGGAAGGCTCCCACAGAAAAAAGGTATATAAGGATTTGCTTAAGGAAGAATATATTGTGGATGTGTATCATATACCCAATACAAGCTTAAAATATAACCCTTTTATTAAATAGCACAATGTAATGGTCCTGGTATGCGGGGGATTGTCTTGGTAGATGACCACACAGAAATATTAATATTTCCAAAGATGTGATTTATTCATTATTTTTATTACCTGTACACTCTATGGAAATAAAATCTCAGCTTTGGCAAGTTCCAGTGATAATCTAGCAAGGTGGGGGGTGGAGTGATTGTTATGATGATGATCTGAATGTGATCACATTTACCCAAATCCAGAGACTGCAGGGATCCAAATAATAATACTGGATCTTTGAGGAACGGAACTGTTACATTGTAACTATAAAAGTGGCTGAAATAGTGACGGATCTTAGAGTAATAGGAGAACTTATACTGGACAAATAACTGTATAAGCACATGATTGCCATGTCACAAGGAAACATCATCTGTTCCTGTACCTAGACATAACCCAAGGTAAAAGGCCTCATAATTTCACAACCTAGCTCATCCCATGTGTGAGAGTCATCATATGTTTCTCAAGCGATTGGATCAGTGACCATATTGGACGGATCCGGACGTTCAAGCTGAGTGACCAGATCACATTCAGCTTATTGGGTGTAATTGGGCTTGCAAAGGCACTGAAGCCAGTGACCAAATTGTCTCTTGTAATCGCTGCACAGTTTAACCCCTTCGCGTGCTGTGGTATCTTTAAGCATCACATCTGATGCCACACACAGACTGAGGTTTAACAATGTCATGACGGAGGTGTGAACAGCCTGCTTTTGCATTAACCCCATCTCTGACTTCCAAATTAAACCTCTATATGACCCCTTAAAAAAAGGAAATCAAAATGTTTACTCCCATAAATGAAGGTTTGGTCATAGAGATGTGAACCCTCTTCTGTTTTGAAGGGGATAACTCAACTACTACATACTTTATAATGATTGGTCACTCACCTACTGCGCTAGGAGACAAACCTTACACCACTGAAAGGAGTAAGATTATGGTGACACTACGAGAATATTACTTATAACATAGGTCATATAATGTATCAAAAAATTCCATTTGGAATCTTCCTGGGTGTTTCCTTCTTACCCTGCAAACAAGGACCTTTCACTAACTGTGCAGGGTTTCAGGAAAACCGTATTAATATTTAAATAACGTGAAGAGACAAATTGTAATTGTTATTTATGTCACAAATAATTTTGCAAAATATTATTTTTTTTAAATATTCTGCCAGATTGTATAAAAGCTAAAATATCCTGAAAGACTGCAACGTTCACATTAATGTATTCCTGAATGTGCACTTTTCTGTGGTTGTCCAGCAGTACTATTACAATATATGAGAACTAAGATCCTTATATACCTTTGGAGATGTGTTTCACAAAGGACGTGGTTCCCCTGGAGACTCCGCTCACAAAAGCCCCAGGTCCGCGAGTGAGGCCTTCATACGGGAGCCTGAAGAAGTCCGCGATGCCATTCCCAATGCTTCTTACCAGACTGGCCGGGCTCCCCAGAATCTCAAGCGATCCGACTACCCAACCTAAGAAACCAGAGCAAATATCTACTGTATACAATATTTCTATGTACACTTAAAAGAGATCTAGGAGAGCAAAAGTTTCAGTATCCTTATAAATGAATTCTAAAGATTAATTGGAGACACAAATAAAATAAGGCTTGATTATAACTACATTGTTTAAATCAGAGTACCATGATATTAGGAAATCTATGTACTTTAAAAAAATTGTACAAAATAAGAAACTCTAAAATACATACTTTATTTAATAAAACCACCATATATCGTTTAACTAATGTCACCACAGTTCCTGTGTTTTAAAGTAAAATGATGAAGCATCCGATTCCTAAAATTAAGTAATGTCCCGTTTCATCAGCAGAATCTGAAAACAGATGCCATTATAACGCATCATGACAAAGTCACAATCCCAAATCCAGACAGAAAGAGCAGATCATTCTGTCCTGGTGTGTCCCCCCCTTTTCTTTGTCTTGATCAAATGTTTTTTGCTCGAAGCATAACTCTGGATGCACATAAACACTAATATATTAATAGGAATCATTTGCAGGGTCACTGGGTCTAATAAATGTCTGAACCTCAGTTTTGAGGCAATTTCGAGTCACATATAAAAGATATATACATTGCTCTTTTCATATTTTCTAAAGCTTGCTGTGCCGAATACTGCACACATGCATTTCCCCTCTATTTTGATGTATTTCTGTACATTGATAAAAAGAAAGTCACCTTTACAAGTAGTCTGAGTGTTTAAGAACCTGATTTTATTGTACTTTCTAAAGAGATTGCAGGCGAGTCATCATCTAATACATGGCTAAGACTCCATGTGACATCCACACTAATGTAACAAGGGCACTATAGATATTTCTGTAACTTATCCTAACATTTTGTTGCTTAAAGCGATGTTACCAAATAATTGTTAAATCATATTTGCCAACTCTCCCTGAATGTCAGGGAGACTCCCTGAACTAGGGGTGATCTCCCTCACTCCCTGAAGAGTCTGGCATTCTCCCTGATGCTGAGTCAGTACAAGACGTGGTTGGCTTCGCCATCTGTGGCATGATGACACAGTTCAGAAATTGTGTCCTATGTCCATGTATTGATGCCTATGGAGGTGGCCATTTTCATGGAGACCAAGATTTAATCCCAGACTGACAGGTAAGACAACATGACTTCAGTAATGGAGACAGAAATGTAAAAGACGCTTCAGTCTCTAGAGATTCATTAGCTGCTTTTGTTTAACGCATAGTTGCCTACTGTCCCAGAATGTCTGGGGGACCTCCCGGTTCTCACCCCCGCAATAGATAAGTAGCGGGGGCGGGGATTATTGACGCAAATATCACGTCATCTTAGCCCAAAATGCAATTCGTCAAGCCCCACCCCCGCACACACACCTCCCTTGGGATCTCTCTGAAGCCAATGAGGAAAAGTTGGCAGGTATGTGTTAAATGTTACTCATCTACTGGTTTGCCTCTACGGAGCACCTGCCCAGGTTGTTAAATTTAACAGCAGTACCAAAATACACCAATACCTTCATTACATTGTCTGTTCAACACCTATATACCCTTTCTCCTATATTGTGCTCCCCCCTTCCAATCCTTTTGCCCTGTATCCATCATACTACATAAAATAACATAAAAAGATAAGTAAATACAATAATGAGTATATTCTGACATGATATAGACACCAAGATAAATCATTCTGCTTGGATGTGCCTGTTTATTTCTAGATGGATACTGACCTCATGTTTCCTTTCACCTTGTCCTGGCCGTAAGCTGGCCGACAGCTCATCAGTGTGTGTTATATGGGATGACTGCGAGACGAGAACATCCAACATCCCATTTATGACAATTACCAGACTGCTGTACAGAGAAACTGGACACGCTACTGGGGTCATTTGTTTGGGGTGATGCACGTTTACCACTTCATTCCACCTCTCTTTTGGGAATCAATTCATCAACAGTTTACAGTACAGTTGGCCCAGAAATAATTGTTTCCCCATAAATCTGACACTGTCTCTAGTTGCAGGATGATGATAGTTTGGCGTAGTTTTCTTTGCTATACAGAATCCTAGATTCCGCTGTATTGCCATCAGCCGCTGCGTAAGTCTCTACACTGCAGCAAAACCACGCAGGACCAGGTGGGTCTATGGGACGTCTAAACAACAGGTAGTGGGCTGCGCAATAGAGGAGTGTCACCATCTTAAACTATTCCTGCATATAAGGATAAAATATTTTCTTTAACCAATACATCATGAGTTTAACACATTTGCTCTGCGCACTTAAGCGTGCTTAAGTTTTCCATGCATTTTCTAGTGTTGCGCTTCTACCAATACAATCTATAATACTAGACAACGGCACCAATGATTAATAATTGACCTTGTTTTTTATGCACTGTTCATGTGTTTACTAGTTATAGAATCACTAAACTGAACAGTTGCCTCATATTAAACATATATTGATAACATTGATGAATATATATGTAAAATTTTTCATACCTTGACTTATTTTGACATATTTTAGATAAATTTCTGCTTGTTGGGGAAGTGTTTTTGTCCTATGCACAGCAATGATCATACCGCTGGGCAGCACGGTGGCTCAGTGGTTAGCACTTCTGCCTCACAGCACTGGGGTTTGATTCCCAACCATGGCCTTATCTGTGAGGAGTTTGTATGTTCTCCCCGTGTTTGCGTGGGTTTCCTCCCACATTCCAAAAACATACTGGTAGGTTAATTGGCTGCTAACAAATTGACCCTAGTCTGTGTGTGTGTCTGTGTGTGTGTGTGTGTGTGTGTGTGTGTTAAGGAATTTAGACTGTAAGCTGCAAAGGGGCAGGGACTGATGTGAGTTCTCTGTACAGCGCTGCGGAATTAGTGACCCTATATAAATAAATGGTGATGATGATGATATCAGTAATCCCAATGAATGACAATACAGCCAAACAAAAGCCTACACTCCTATGCACAGCAAATGTAAACGTTCTGTCAAACATCCTGGGTTCTCAATAGGTATAAAGACTTATAAATATATATTTGTGACCAGCATTAGTAGCATTATTTTACACAGGGCGACTTGTACTGTAGGTTTGGTGGTCCTTTAAGCATTATCACTGCACCGAGCAGTCGGTTGCTGGAAAAAAAAGATGGTTTTCCCGAAAAACGTAAATTTGTGCCAAAGAACTGTTTTATTTCATCTGCATTTGTGTAAAACAGTGACATCCTCTTGCTGATTAGATCTGTTACCAGTGTTTGCAACAGATTGGTTCTGGCAGGGTCACCTTAGGATGGATAAAACCATATGACCGGTGGGTGATTAACTCTAGATGAGCACGTCTATAATGTTCAACGCTCTCCTTCTGCTATCGGTTATTTCAGCCCCTCTGAAAGAGCCGTTCGCACACGTTCCAAGCGCTGAGATGTCTACTAGGAAGAGGAAGGAATGCTGTGTATCTGTTTTAGTTTTCTACTTCACCAATGTCTTAGACAATTATGTCTCATTAGAGAACTGGCATGCACACACGTCTGCTTTGTCTCAGCTGTGCTAACCATCCCCGTGTCCTGCAGAGATTCCACTATTGTGATCTCTTGTTCATCACAGCAGACACAACCATTAGATGCAATGAGCTCAGTACAGGGAAATATGTTAATGTACTGCTGGTTTTTATTCAGCAACAAAATAATTTGTTACAAATTGCTTTTACTTTCTTGCTTTCTTTTCCATTCTGGCCATGGCTGTTTCTGTAAAGCCTCATATATTAGGCTAAAACAGGGACCAAGTAGCTGTCACAGATGTTTTAAAGTTACATTACAGGTCATAGACAGGATCAAACGCCAGGTCTTTGACTGGTCTCCAGCCATGAATCAGTGACAGCTGCACAGCTGTCTTGTACTGGTTAGCAAATGTAACATGGACATAATAAATATCTATGCTAATGGCATGACTGGGGGGATGGGCAGTGTATGATGAGTTTTAAGGCACCCCCATTACCATCAGTTATGTAACATAGGCAGCTGAGGGTCAGCACTCAGAATTAGCTGTTGATCATTGTAGGGCAACTTACACACACGTCAAAAATCATGCTTATATTACCATTTTATAACACTAGTAAAAGCATGTAAGTGGGTATAGGGTTGGACGTAATGGTTCCAATGACCTCTTACACACGTGTGTGGGGAGGTCTGAGTGGGATGGTCAGAGGGGCCCGTGTGGGGAGGTCTGAGTGGGATGGTCAGAGGGGCCCGTGTGGGGAGGTCTGAGGGGCGCGGGCCCGTGTGGGGACGTCTGAGGGGCGCGGGCCCGTGTGGGGATGCCTGAGGGGCGCGGGCCCGTGTGGGGGCGCCTGAGGGGCGCGGGCCTGCGTGGGGACGCCTGAGGGGCGCGGGCCCGTGTGGGGAGGTCTGAGGGGCGCAGGCCCGTGTAGGGAGGTCTGAGGGGCGCGTGTGGGGAGGACAGAGGGGCGCGCGTGGGGAGGTCTGAGGGGCGCGGGCCCGTGTGGGGACGTCTGAGGGGCGCGGGCCCGTGTGGGGATGCCTGAGGGGTGCGGGCCCGTGTGGGGGCGCCTGAGGGGCGCGGGCCCGCGTGGGGACGCCTGAGGGGCGCGGGCCCGTGTGGGGAGGTCTGAGGGGCGCGGGCCCGTGTGGGGACCTCTAAGGGGTGCGGGCCCGTGTGGGGATGCCTGAGGGGCGCGGGCCCGTGTGGGGACGCCTGAGGGGCGCGGGCCCGTGTGGGGAGGTCTGAGGGGCGCGGGCCCGTGTGGGGAGGTCTGAGGGGCGCGTGTGGGGAGGACAGAGGGGCACGCGTGGGGAGGTCTGAGGGGCGCAGGCCCGTGTGGGGAGGTCTGAGGGGCGTGGGCCCGTGTGGCGAGGTCTGAGTGGCGCGCGTGGGGAGGACAGAGGGGTGCGCGTGGGGAGGACAGAGGGGCGCGCGTGGGGAGGACAGAGGGGCGCGTGTGGAGAGGACAGAGGGGCTCGCGTGGGGAGGACAGAGGGGCGCGCGTGGGGAGGTGAGAGGGACTTGTAAGTGGCATGTAGATGTCTGAGTAGCATGTGGGGGACATTTAGTGAGGTCTGAGTGGAATGCGGTGACATCTGGGGAGGTTTGAGTGGTATGTGGGATATAAGAGCTTGTGGAGGTCTGAGGGTATGTGGGGCTACTTTGAAGAAAGTGGCAGGTCTGAGAGGCATGTGGTGGAAATACGGAGCGTGTGATGGGCATGTGGGTGTATTCTGGGATGAGTGATGTGGGGGTACTGTGGTAGTTTTGAGTCTGTTTTAGCTTTCTTCTGATCCTTGATGTATATATTGGGTTGCATAACACTGGCCTAAAAGTTGCCTGCTCTTTGCCTAAATAACCTAGGCTCTGAAATAAAACCCCTGCCCACCTGGAATACTATGGTGGGGAATTAGCCAACTTCTTGTAAAGCCGTCCACATTCTGCCACCTTTAATGCAATGTCTGGATGAAGTTATCCATCTTCAGGACCGGTATAAATACTGATAATTATTATGAGTGTGTGTGAGTATCCCATGTGCTGACAGAGAAGCTCACTGTACTTTCTGTAACATCATTAAACTGCTGGACGTCTGCCAGGTATTATTCATTGGCTTATAATGATCACAAGATTAGTGTCAGAGGATCTCGCTCCAACAGCAAATTTAAATAATGTCTGAGGCAGCTTTGACACAAATGAATGATATATGTTAATAACTGTACATTGCAATTAGGCTTTTACTCCGACTGTACTACTCATGTTAGCGTTTTCAAAACTGCATGATAGGTGCACTTCAGTGTGATGAAACTACACTATTTTGCATATATAATTGCTGGACGTATCTACCCTTTAGATAGTTTAGGGTTTCTCCCCTCTTGGCTAGAAACTCACACTCGCAGGAAGGTGGGAGCAGGGGTGCTGAGTAAAGGGGGGCAGGGATGTGTAGGTACACATGGCCATTCATCCACTGACACAGCTGAGCCATACCCTGTCCGTGTGGAATTGTCACCGCGGGCCAATAGCTTCTTATTGATCTACATGGTCATGCCCTTCCCCCCCCCCGGCTGCCCGCGCTGCACATACGTATGCAGAGGCTGCATCCTGGGAGGGGGTAAGAAGCAGCTGCTCCAGGGGCCAAGGTAACTTTCAGCGGCCCTCGGGGCAGGTGAAGGGGGGGGGGGGGTGAGCAAATGTTGTGCAAACGTGAGAGAAATACCTTAGGCCGGCGGTTCCCAAACTGTGCGCCGCGGCTCCCAGGGGTGCCGCGGCACTGTCACTGGGGTGCCGCGGGCCAGACCTATAAAGAAGAAAGAAAACAGGAACTTACCAATCCGCCGGGCGCCGGGACCCAGCAGCCTCCTCTCTCCCGCAGCTGTCACTGAATATTGACGTCAGTGACAGCTGCTGCGGGAGAGAGGAGGCTGCTGGGTCCCGGCGCCCGGCGGATTGGTAAGTTCCTGTTTTCTTTCTTTTTTCTGTGGCTGGCGCCTGGCCCGGGGAAGAGTGTGAGAGGGATCGTAGCAGAGGAGAAGGACAGAATGATGGCAGAGGAGGAGGGGGACAGAATGATGGCAGAGGAGGGGGACAGAATGATGGCAGAGGAGGAGGGCGACAGAATGATGGCAGAGGAGGGGGACAGAATGATGGCAGAGGAGGAGGGCGACAGAATGATGGCAGAGGAGGGGGACAGAATGATGGCAGAGGAGGAGAAGGACAGAATGATGGCAGAGGAGGGGGACAGAATGATGGCAGAGGAGGGGGACAGAATGATGGCAAAGGAGGAGGGGGACAGAATGATGGCAGAGGAGGGGGACAGAATGATGGCAGAGGAGGGGGACAGAATGATGGCAGAGGAGGAGGACAGAATGATGGCAGAGGAGGGGGACAGAATGATGGCAGAGGAGAAGGACAGAATGATGGCAGAGGAGGAGGGGGACAGAATGATGGCAAAGGAGGGGGACAGAATGATGGCAGAGGAGGAGGGCGACAGAATGATGGCAGAGGAGGAGGGGGACAGATGGCAGAGGAGGGGGACAGAATGATGGCAGAAGAGGAGGGGGACAGAATGATGGCAGAGGAGGAGGGGGACAGAATGATGGCAGAGGAGGGGGACAGATGGCAGAGGAGGGGGACAGATGGCAGAGGAGGGGGACAGATGGCAGAGGAGGGGGACAGATGGCAGAGGAGGAGGGGGACAGATGGCAGAGGAGGAGGGGGACAGAATGATGGCAGAGGAGGAGGGGGACAGAATGATGGCAAAGGAGGGGGACAGAATGATGGCAGAGGAGGGGGACAGAATGATGGCAGAGGAGGGGGACAGAATGATGGCAAAGGAGGGGGACAGAATGATGGCAGAGGAGGGGGACAGAATGATGGCAGAGGAGGGGGAACAGAATGATGGCAGAGGAGGGGGACAGAATGATGGCAGAGGAGGGGGACAGAATGATGGCAGAGGAGGGGGACAGAATGACGGCAGAGGAGGGGGACAGAGGGCAGAGGAGGGGAACAGAGGGCAGAGGAGGAGGACAGAGGGCAGAGGAGGAGGACAGAGGGCAGAGGAGGGGGACAGAGGGCAGAGGAGGGGGACAGCGTGAGAGAGGGCATAGGAGGGGGACAGCGTGAGAGAGGGCAGAGGGGGCAACGTGAGAGAGGGCAGTGTGCCTGGATGCAGAGGGGGCAGTGTGCCTGGATGCAGAGGGGGAGTGTGCCTGGATGCAGAGGGGCATTTTTGCATACAACTAAATAAGTATTTCTGTCGTGACCTAAATACTTATTACAATTTTTTGACCCAACTACTTCTAAAACAGGACTGCTCAATAATTATTTTGGAGGGGTGCCTTGAAAAAATTTGGAGACTCTAAGGGTGCCGCGAACTGAAAAAGTTTGGGAACCACTGCCTTAGGCCACAACTGTCCGGCCTTAATAGAAGTTTTGGACAAATGCAGAGAGAAGAAATAAGTATTTTTAGCCACTGACATTTGACATACATTCTTTAATTTTTGGCAATCTCCCCGTAAGATAGAATAGGTAAAATATGCCATACCATAGGTAAAATAATTCCAGTAAAAGAAAAAAGTTTAACGTCAAAACTATTAGGAACCTGTCTGGTCTGATCAGTCGTCAAACTGGATTCCATTAATGTGTGTGAAAATCAAGGTTTAACATTAATTGGATCAGTGACCCATAACTTGGTCCAGCACGATGGTACTAAACATAATACTTTGCTAATTAAGGACATTTCTTCACCATTGATCTCCGGGCACTGCATGCTTGTCAGGTCAGCTCCAGTCACAGGGAAACCTGACATCTGTGAAAAAAACCCAACTCCAATACCAGAGAGTGTAAACGTTACACTCCATCCGTAAGTTATTAACAAAAGATTAAGAAGGCTTCCACAAATATGTTAATTAAGAGAATCTGTACATGATCCTATATCAGGTGACATTGCCTTTCTTTGGTTTAAAGAGGAACTACAACCAAACAGTAAAGTATACATTTTGATTTACTTTTAACTCTTTTAATGAGCTGGTGAGTTGCCTGCACCCTTTTATTGAATTTATTAGGGTGTGTATTCAAGGATGTGTCAGTTATACGTACAGTGCTTGTAAAACTGCTGTAAGTATAGAAGCAGGGCCTATGGCATTAGTCAGATTGCCTTCCATGCGCTTATGGCAAAAGTCAGATTGGCTTTAGTGGGCCTACGGCAACAGTCAGATTGGCTTAAGTGGCCTTACGGCAATAGTCAGATTGGCTTCAGTGGGTTTACGGCAACAGTCATATTGGCTTCAGTGGGTTTACGGCAATAGTCAGATTGGCTTTAGTGGCCTTACGGCAATAGTCAGATTGGCTTCAGTGGGTTTACGGCAACAGTCAGATTGGCTTCAGTGGGTTTACGGCAATAGTCAGATTGGCTTTAGTGGGCTTACGGCAACAGTCAGATTAGCTTCAGTGGGCATACGGCAACAGTCAGATTGGCTTTAGTGGGTTTACGGCAACAGTCAGATTGGCTTTAGTGGGTTTACGGCAACAGTCAGATTAGCTTCACTGGGCATACGGTAATAGTCAGTTTGGCTACAGTGGGCCTACGGCAACAGTCAGATTAGCTTCAGTGGGCATACGGCAACAGTCAGATTAGCTTCAATGGGCATACGGTAATAATCAGTTTGGCTACAGTGGGCTTACGGCAATAGTCAGATTGGCTTCAGTGGGCATACGGCAACAGTCAGACTCCTGGGCCCCTGTTCACTGGGACAGTTGTAACATGAATTTTACTTATTTAAATGTAATTGCCCACAGTGACTACTGCAAAGAAACATCAGAAAAAAACAATATTTTGGTGATACAAAAGTAGACTTTCCACCTCACACAGAAAATCATCTTCTAAAAGTACTTTTTGTCCTAGGAATTAGATTCCCAGACCACCTAGGTAAGAAGTAATTGTAAGAATGTATTATGTCATATAATTGTCTTTCAAAATGATAGAAGTCCTATACTGTACATAATGCTGTTAATGAATGTATCTCTCCAACAGACTTGATTTCTGGTGGACAAAATGGGCGTGGCCTGCTGTGATAATGGGCGTGGCCTGCTGTGATAATGGGCGTGACCTTGGACTAAATAAAGCTGGTCACCCATGTATCAATATCTTTGTACAATACAGTTGTTTTGTTATTTTGTTAACTGTTATAAAATGATCTCTGTGGGTGACATTATAATAAAATGTTAGTGTCCAAATCACAAATCCCATCTTCCTGGCTGGAAATCTTTAACCTGAATACAAATCAGTTTTAAACATGTTTTGCTCTATTCAACACAAACTGCCCTACACGTTGTAGGCTCTAGATCTGTGCTGTGTGTGAGGCAATCATTAGCCCTTAATTAACCTGTTTGTTTTTTTTTAAAAAAGAAAAATGTATGTGTGTGGCCAGAATAACTAAGTATTGAGACTATTTTGTTTTTATTTCTGAAATTCTCTATACCAGTGATGGGCTCTGAGCCATCAACTACGGCCCTCATCCCTTTCCTGCTTTATTGTCAGATTGTTATAGCTGGTGACACCTGTTTAAAATGCCTGCTCATATGTTATTACATCATACCTGCCAACTTCTTCTTGTTGGCTTCAGGGAAATCCAGGGGGAGGTGGGGGGGCGGGGCTTGACAAATCGTCCCCTAAATGATTGTCACAATTATGGAAAATTGCATCAGGGGACAATATGTGTGTCATTAAGCCCCACCCCTTATCTATTGCAGGGGCGAAAACCAGGAGGTTGTCCTGGTCTCCCAGAAATGCGGGAGTCTCCCGGAGTAGACAACTATGCTTAAAGAAAAGCAGCTAATGAATCTCTAGAGACTGAAGTGTCTTTTATATTTCTGTCTCCATTACTAAAGTCATGTTGTCTTACCTCAGTTTTTAATTAAATCTTGGTCTCCATGAAAATGGCCACCTCCATAGGCATCAATACATGGACATAGGACACAATTTCTGAACTGTGTCCTCATGCCACAGATGGTGAAGCCAACCACGTCTTGTACTGGCTCAGTATCAGGGAGAATGCCAGACTCTTCAGGGAGTGAGGGAGATCACCCCTAGTTCAGGAAGTCTCCCTGACATTCAGGACATTCAGGGAGAGTTGGCAAGTATGTATTACAGATAGGTGTCTCTTTCTTTGGTTAACTTTCGTTTTAACTTATTATTGAGATTAAGGGTAATATGAAGGTGGAAGGGCCGCCCTATGCGGCCCCTGAAGCGTATCAGGTTGCCTATCGCTGCTCTACACACACCAGCCCAATGTAGCTAGATACTTTAAACGGACATCATACTAAAGTCAGCAGCACAATGTAGCACACACTCACCTGCTCGGAAAAGGGCACCTGCGGCATAATGCATGGCCAGGCTGTGTATTAGCTGCCTGGCAGTGGTGAAGATCGGCCCACGTTCGAAGACGGAGAAGGATAGCGGCGTGTGATCAGAGGCGATGTACAGCTTCAGAGAGGCGTGGATGCTGACCAATAGGTTGACTGGCTGCACGGTTAGTTTTCTGAGTTTAACAGGGCTGACTAGAGCTAGCACATGCTGCCGTACATGCTCTGGTATTATCATCGGGATGAGTCCACTGGTTTTAACTTGGCATTGCAGCATTTTGTTGTCCGGAAGATATGTGTCAAACAGCGTTTTCACATAGTAGACAAACGTGTCTTCCACATAAAGTCGAGACGGCTTCAAATCAAAGCTTAGTTCATTCAGATCCCAGATGTCTTGTTCTACAGAGAGCGTGACAAAGAGTTTGAGGTAGGAAGCTTCCTTGTAGTCTTCTAGATCTTTGGTAGACAAGTAGACACCCCCAGACTTTGGCCATCGGGTAAATTCACTTCTCTCTTCTTGGCAAACCAGAACAGGGAAATGGAAATGAGACTTGCTGTACAGTTGGTTGTCTAATTGCAAATCTCCGCAATATACTTCCAGGCTATAAAATGTCGGCATGCCGCATGTGATGTCTGTCTGTATGTCCCAACAAGGCTGCCTGACATAGCAGTTTACCGGTGCCAGATGAAGGTACACATTATCCAACGTCAATCGCATGAGTTCAGACGAGGTTTTGTAATTTGTGATGTCATCGAAAATCCCCACGCTGAGTTGGGAGATAAAGACTCTAAATACAATGCCCTGACTCCGAGTCCTGTGCAAAATAAACCAGAGTTAATCACTGTGATATATTCTGTATAAGTGAATAGTAATTTGAATGAGGAGCAGGTGGAGTTCAGTCTCAAAAATGGGTTATTGCTTATCTATTTTAGGTTAGGACCAACTGGCAACAAGCACCTTGGAAGTGGAAGTTGGGTAAGAATATTTTGTACAGACTATGGGACAAAGATATCTACTTTTATCGTTCAGTGTGTGGTTTAAAAAGTAACGCATCTTAAAGTGCAATACATTTTCACAGCTATTGGGTTGGGATTAATTTCATGATGGAGCCTCTGTACTGTGAAATGGGGCTTGTAGTTGGACTAGCACCGTGGCTAGCTAATGACAAGCTGCAATAGGCCAACAGAACAAGCAATTTTTTAAATCCCTTCTGCTGCAAAAACAGCGATCGAGCATATTGTGTTTAATATACAATTACCCCATAAATATTTTTTATGGGTTATATATACAAGATACCGTAGGGACTTTTTTCAAATATAAACCCTACCCTTTCTTTAACCATTTTCTATATACCAATCTCTAGTATATCTCTCTCTCGAGTGTATAAAACATCTGTCCTGAACTTCTGCCCATCTTTGGGGGTCGACCATTATGAGCTCTCCATCATGTTCCTGTTGTTGAATTAGAACAGAAGAGCGCACAAATATATTTTCACTACTCCGTTCAAACCTGATGACGTTGGGCTTGTGACATGATGGCGATAGCCCGATGTGGACAGAGGACTCAGTAGGGTCTGTCCCCCAAAAATGGCAAAATATACAGGACAGGTAACTGTAGACTATACTACAGAGGGTATATCAAGAACAGATAGAGAGTAATGTGTAGTATTGTATCTATACAAAACAAATAGCTCTGCTTAAGCATAGATTATATAAATCCACATTTGATAATCACGTCAATAATTGGCCAACTCATAACGAGAAGTCCTTTGAGCCTTTGCCAGAGGCTAGATTTACTCTATATGGCTGGTAGCCACTATTGGAAGAACTGCAGTGTGCAATCTCCAGTACTCCTCTTATAACTCTAAATAAGTGATAAAATTACCAATGAAGGCGAAATAACATTGGGTACAGTTACACAGTTACTCTGTTTCCAACTTTCAGTATTTTTCATATACTTCCTGGTAGCATGTCCTGAAGCACGCACCCCAGCTGGCCTCACAATTACAGATGGTAGCCTGGCCTTGTTCCCGGAAAAGCTTAATCTCTGTCTAATTCGGCCACTCGTCTTGTGGACCTCATTGCACAGATCTGGCTGTTCAGGCAGAAGAATTGGATGATGGGTGGCTGACTACTGTCTACGCACATGTACAGGTCTGGCCAATACATTATACCAACTACATTGATAACGTCAATTTATTGTATTCAGATTTTGATTGTTTTAGACACACGGAGGGAGCTTGGTCTAAGCAAAGTGGTTAAAAACAACCAAACTGCCCAATGAACCGAACATCCATAATTCATTCAGTATTTATCACAGGAATAGGAGAAATCCACCCATTAAACATTTCATTATTATCCCTCCATATAATATAACTGATAAGTAAGTCAAAAGCTGTCATATAATAATATACTGAATTATTACATTAAATTTGCTTTCCTAAAACCTAATAAATATTTTAAAAGTTCAATAGGACCACAGAAAACTTCTTATGTTGAACATGTTATAAACAGTAATGAAGAATGACGTACAGCACTTCTAGTCCTGCACATCTAAAGCGGCTAAGGATCCTACATACCGCAATGGACATTACCGGCTGGAGCCTTAGGATTGGATACTGTCTGTTATATGTCCTGGTATAGTCATAAGATTGCAGCCAATCAGCTCATTAGGAACCCGTGACAGCACTGACACACCTTAAGACCATACACTCATAAGGCTCTGGTTGCTAGAGAGCAATGTAATGAATTAGGCTCCGCCCACACAATGGCTGCCTCCACTGTATGTGGGTGACGAGTGGAAAGGAGAGTACAAACCTCGGGCCCCTCATTAACACATACCTGTTGAGACTTGTCAAAACGGGGCCAGTCCGTCCTTCAGGTGCTAGAGTGACGATTACGGCCCCACAATGGTGGACCACATCCACATAAACGTATCCATAGCCCGTTAAGAAAACCACCTATAGATGTAATAAATAACATTTCATATAAGCGGCACAAAGAGCCCTGCCCTGACTTCATGGCATGTGGAGGAATCTCACTGTTAATATTCAGAAGCACGTTCCCCCGACAAGATAAGACACATGTTGTTAATCTATCTAGGCAACATCCCTGTAGATGCCTGTAAGCGGACAGGCTTCTGAAATGTCACAAATAATACACATTTATTTTGTTTGATGGCCCCTCTGCTGCAATATTCAGCAAAGCAGGAGAGATAACACAAACGAGTTTCTCCATGCGAAATATATATAAATCTGACATGTAACACCAGATGGTAAAAGCAAATCTGAATGTACAAAAGAGACAGTCAGATTATTATTTTTTAGACATCCTAAGTATATCAATGGAATCATTACTGTAATGTTTTCTTAATTGTACAATTAAATAAACCTCTTTATAAAAATATGCGTCTCTCCCAATTACTGCTCCCGCCTCTTTAAACTTCAAAAACATGCTATATATTATGGGAGAGGATGGGGTGCTGTAGCGTTGTGGGCAGCAGTGGCTCAGTGGTCAGCACTTCTGACAGTGCTAAGGTGATGAGATCAGTCATGACTGTTCTCCCCGTGTTTGCGTGGGTTTCCTCCAGGTGCTCTGGTTTCCTTCCACACTCCAAACACATACAGATAGGTTAATTGGCTTCTGACAAAATTAACCCTTTAGACTTTTAGCTCCAATGGGGCAAGGACTGATGTGAATGACAAAAATATTCTCTGTACAGCGCTGCAGAATTGGTGGCGCTATATAAATAAATGGTGATATCGATGCTGTATTGTCAGTGTTTTTGTGCTATACCACTTAATGACTGGATGAGCTTTATACCTTTGTGAGCAAAGTATGCATTTTCCTTACAATTCTTGGCATTATCCTTAGAATTAAAACATCCTTCATTTCTCCCTGCATCAAACCCCATATTCATAATGACCCTTTTTATTACTCCATTCCCCTCTAATTAACACAGATATCTATCTATGGTGGTGCAATATCATCAACCTGTCAAAGACTGCAGTGACAACGGTGGTCAATGACTGCTAAGGCTAAAGGCTGCTACTTGCTCTAAATCTTCAGGATCTCTCTCTCTGCAGCTTTTGCCCTATCCTGATTGATAACCTATTTATTAAACTGTTCCTACTGTACAGCGTTTGTGTCTCCGGGACCTCCTTATCTCCACCTTCTCTATCTACAAAGTACCACAAGGCTCAGCTCTATGGATTTTGCTCTTCTTTATACTAATTCTCTTGAATAATGAATACACTTCTTTAAATTTAGATATCACCGCTGTGTAAATGACACCCAAATATATCTATCCTCTCCAGACCTCTCACCATCTATGTTGGGCTACGTTACTGAACGTCTTTCTCTACATCTTGGGTGACCTATTGCCACCTCAAACTCAATCTTTCAAAAATTGAGCTAATAATCTTTCCACCAGCAGTCAGAAGCCACCAGACTGGCATCTTTATTTCTACTGAGAACATAAAAACCCACCTAACCCTGATACAACATGGTTTTCCTTTAGCTTCCAAAGCTTCGAGTGCACCATCAAAACTCACTTCTTTATGCAAGTTTATAAAATTTCCAAACCACCTACTTAGCCCTCCGAAGCTACCTGATTACCACCCATTTACACAGTACATGCAAAACTTACATTTATTCTCTTTTTACACTTACTAATATTGTTATGTGATGAGATCATATATATAAACAATTAGTGGGGCTATATGATCTAGAAATTAGTTGCAATTTGACTGGACCAACAGGCTAATTGCTAGAATTATTTTTAGCCTTTTATATAGTGTAGAATGCACCCAGGATCATAATTAACTCCTAAGCACAGTGCCAACATGCCACTTTAATTGCGAAGAGTGCCCAAAATAGAACAACGCCAACAGAGCCGCTACTACAACTAAAATGTGATAATTGCTTCTCCATATTTTTGTAAAATATAAATCTAGCATAATTATATTTATTTGCATGTATCTGAAATGCTACGTTCAACATCTTTATTTGAATTACAGACACTTCAGCTTCTTTTTCTTACAAACTTTATACTCCCTGCTTTCTACTTCCTTGTAGGAGGGTTTGAGTATATTCCGAATGCCATGAAATGCTGACCTGGGAAAGGGGGGTCATTCTGCTATGCCCCTATGGTTTACCAAACAAATACAAAAAATAAAGTTAAAATAAAAGGATATTTATATAATTCTATATAAGTTTGATACAAGTGGCCTGTGGGATTCCGCTTCTTTTACCTTCATTATCCTTATTCCTGATTTGCTACTGAAATCACCTCCATCACATACACTGAAGCCAAAGCACAGGCATTATACTTTTTACAACAAGCGCTCTGGGTTACCTGTGTGCCCTGACTGTTGATATCGATCAGGTCGCTCCACTCTGCCGTTGACTCCTCGCACAACGTGACTTTCAGGTAGACGCCGGGAAGGTAATCTTTGGTTTTGCAGTCGGGAAAGCTGGACACTTGATGATACATTTCATGGTGAACTGAACATTCCGCTGGGATTCTTCTGCAATAAACCTCAAACTTTGGCGTTTCTGAAAACAAGTATTTTGACATTAGTTTAAAAAAAAAAAAAAAAAAAAAACCCGCCAGGTATGTTTAGTGAATAATTATTTCAAAGTAATATATGTAGATAACACAGAAAGACTAATGAATTTGGTTACATTAGTGATACAGTAAAGACTTAAAACTATGATGCAGAAATAACTTGATATGAACGTCACTGTAGATACATTTTATTGGTAGAAAACCCTATGAAGCAGACATCAGTGCACTTACTGTGTATCTATGAAACAATGTAACTGCAGGCAGTACTAGTCAGTGTTTATAATGAGTATTCAGGATTAGAGAGGCTCTATAGATATCTTGTTGTTGATGCTACTTATTATTACAAATCTACTATCAATATTGCATTTGTATCATTACCATACTGAAATCCACACCTTTAATATTTTCTTTCAGGAGTAATGCCACTGTGCACCTGTTGCGAATAATCATCCGAGGGCTCGGGTCTTCTGTAAGGGTTAAATAAGTCACCCCAAAATGTTCCTGATACGTCAGCACCAGAGCCCTATACACAGACAGGGAACATATAGTAAATGTCACAACATGGAACATTAAATGGCATTTCTGTTATACAAGATGTAGTCAATTTACTAATGTCTTTTACTATGTATTTAAAAGAGGCTAATTAATAGGGTATACACAATTAGCTGCACAATGGGAGTGAACTGATCCAACCTCTATCATTAACAGAGTATGGTTCATTTATCAGGTGGGATATATTACAACACCCCTAACAGTACTGACCGTTCACACCATGTACCTTGGTCATGGTACTTCAAGGCCGCAACGCGTCGCCAACAACTAAATCAGCGACACCACCTCTTAATGCTACACAGCCAACTTCCTAATCAGGGGGCAGGATGACCGATAAACCCAGTCCCCACTTCCCCAAATGTTGGTACATGCAAGGTACCCACATCAAAGACAGAGGTCCGTTCGCCTCGCTCCTACAGCTCCCACAGACTCTTCTCACCCGCAATCCTTTTTCCAAAAATGATGCCTATCTATTTATCAAAGTAAAATATATATTTCTACGCTCACCTAGCAATAACATGATCAGCTCTCACAGATTACTAAATAATGACTCTGTACATAACTATGGTTGATGTTTATACAATGAGATTCAGAAACTTTATACTAGGTCTATATTCATGGACTGCAGTTAGTCGTATGTACTTGCTTTGCTCTCCACCCTTTGTCATTTCTTGTTTTCTATATACCCTTTTACACCTTACCAGACAAATTCAGAATGAATAAAAAAGAATTCAGATAAAAAAAGACAATAAACTACTTATATGAAAGAGCATCATTTTATAGTCGGGGGGGACGGGACATTTGACAAGTGCTTACAAAGAGCCACTACTGGACTAGACCAATGTTGTATCTCTCTTCTCTATTCTATTAAACAATGTTTAGTTACTTCAGGTCACCTGACCTCATTATTGTGTAAACTTTATACATCAGAGATATATTGTATGTCTTCATAACACAATGATTGGAATATTGATATTGTCATACTTGGTGCACAAGTCATTTCCACCACAGTCTCCAACAGGGACGGCCACGCTCTGTCGGGGATACTCCTGGCGAATGATGGCCGGTAAGCTCCAGCATTCGGCGCTACCAGCTGCGGCATTGTGGCACAGGCTGAGCAGGATGTACTTCTGGAGAGGAGGAGCTTCTCCCATCGAGTGACTGGTGTCCGAGACAAGATCCCAGCAAGGAATTGTGTTGGATTTGGCGGCGGGATGTTCCCCAACTGGGCTGATGCTGAACACAGTGCTGTCTGGTACAGGCACATACTTTGCAAGGAAGGGAGGGGGAGAAAGGACAAAAAAAGATAAGCTTGATTAAAAGAAACAGATGATTCAGTCCTCTGAGGTTTGACTTATTATTATGAGTTGGACATTTGAAGCCAAACATTGGATTGTTGAAGTACAGCCAGATTTCCAACACAGAGCACAAAGATATCATTTTTCCTTGGGCTTTAAACATAGTTCACAGAGAGGTCTCGCTGTGTTCTATTTGATTTAGCAACAGGTGAAAAGTAGATATTTCCCCCTAAAACCCTTTGTGACTATAGCATACTGTGGACAGATAACAGCAAACATGGAACTTAAACACAATATTGGTCTGTTTCCAGCATGACCTTTATGCAGCTGTTGCCCCGTTGTGACCCGTGGTTTAACCTGTTGCATACAGAACAGATTATCTATAGGTTTGGTGTTTTCTGAACTACAAAATGACTTCTAATGTCACCTATTTTGATCACAAAAACTGCTCCATCACTTATATTTCACTCTATCAGAGCGGTACTGCTAGGTTCTCAAAAGAACCAGGCAGGCTGGTCCGACCTCAAGCCGTCTGTAGTCACCTACCATGCGTTACAAGTGATACTAATGTAGTTACATAGACAGAGGTTCATCAAGTTTAACTTTTTTTTTGTTAAGTTCAAGTAATGTTGATGTAGAAGAAGAAACTAAAATCCCAACAAGAAAGCTGCAGCTTTAGACTCCCGGGAGGAACAAAACTCCCTCCAGACTCAGAGCAATCAGACAAATATCTTGAATCAATAACTCCAATTATGGTAATAATAAATACATAATACAACACAACATTTCTCTTTATTATACCTATAAAAGTCATGTAGTCAAAAGATTTACCATTAATTAATTACCAAACTTTACCATTTACAATCATATTCAAAATGGCCCAGGGCACTGCCCATGTGGGTTCGTTCACACGCATGCACCAGGGAAATGGGGAAATAAAGCGCATGTAAGCACGCGACTTAGAGATACGTCTATAAAGCACCATCCATATGCCTGTGCATTTACCAATACAAGTTATTATGCTGCAATAATTAATACTGAGATGAAACTTTAGAACGTATTAGCTTCAATCTTCCCTATATTTAACACACTATCCTGCATTTATTAACTTGTGAAAAGCACAAATCAGTGGATAGATGTGAAGGGGCCCTGAGCCTTGGGATCAGTGGTCAGCAACATCCCATCTCTCCCAGGTCTGGCTGATGACCATCCCGTCACCTCCACCGATACAGACTTTACAATTCCTGATGACAAGAGAACTCTGAGAATAGTCCTTCCTGTTATAGTATCATAGGGGTGATGTTATAACATGGGACAGGCGACTTCACCTATTGGCTGAGCTGCGGCACCTGTCCTGCCACCTGAATGTGTCTAATTAGACAGCTTCCAAATTGTGGAAGGGGAGCCTAACTATTGCCCTAGCCAGAATAGGGGCAGAATAGAAAACGTAGGATGCTAGGGAAATACATTCCACATGCTTACCTCTTCTTCACAATGCTGCTCAGACACAGACATCTGTGGGCTGTAATAGATCTTACATGACGTATTGTTGATGAGAGTTATCTTGTCCTCAATTTGCAATATCTGGATTCCGTTTCGGACCATTGATGAAATACTAAACTGACAAAGCTGGAAGAGAGAGAAATAGGGGATAATAGATGCGGCTATAATTTGCTTTTGACCTAGTAACCGTACAGGTAAAATCACACCGGCACAAACAGATAAGGCGACAGAAATGTGATTTGCATTCTTGGTAATTTTAGATGGAGAATGAATATTAAAGAAAACATTTATAGAACTGTATGCAAATATACAGGGTCTGCCTCTAAAGACTAAACATTATTCCATATGATTATGTGTGTGTGAGTCCTTTAGGCTTGCACGTAAAGGAGGAACACCTCAATACATTTTGGTTATATGCCTTTGTGGGCACTCCAGACACTGGGCACCTTTCTTAAATGACACATTGTTGCTTTGTAATGCAAAAACTGCCATCTAATTTTGCCATAAACCATAATTGTATTTCATTTAGACTAGAAACTCCAAATTGTTTTATGTGGCCAGCATATTAGGTCTTCCTTCGTGCCAATTCAAATATATAGGTGCAATATTAATTTATAAGACTTATTTGATTTTTATTTAAAGTAACTGGATAAATGGGAATTGTGTTTTTTTGGTATATTGTGCCCTGTGAAAAGAAATATAAAACTTGCCTAGCATGGACCATTTAGTTCTAACGTTGCTCCATGTCTCAGGAATGTTGGAGAATAGCACACAGCACAGAATACCATAAAATGCCTCCAATACATAGGGAGGGGGGGGGGGGGGGCAGCAATGGAAATGAGGTGTGAAAGTAGGAAATGGCTTAGCACTGGGGGTTCATAATTTCTGTTTAAATATCACTGGATTCCAGGCAGTTATAAAAACGTCCATATATGCCATTTACTTTGTATCAGATCTGCATGTATTTTCAATGTTATTTCCCTTTGTGGAACAAAGGAGCCATTTACCCGGCTGGTCTCTATGAGGACAGGAGCCGCCAATCAAAGTGTTTCAATGTAACTCAAGTCCCTTTCCATTAACGTCTGCACCTTTGGCTGTACACCTGTCATTCTGGAATAGCTGTCATCTTTTCACCGTCAGAGGATTTGGCTTTCCATCTCCTACATAGTTCTTCAAATCCTCAGAAATATATCATGTCTTTAACGTTTCCTTAAATGTCCCCAAAGTCTCTGTTATTAAAGGAGTTTTCTTCCTTCAGACGATGATATATAGGTTTGTACTTGGTCTCCAAAACTAATAATAAATACACTACTTGTACCTTTCTGGACTCCATCTGTGTTTATCACCAAAGCCCCTATATATCACATATGTTAGCAGCTCATTTGCATTGCCTTTAAAACACAAATGCTCTGTGGATATGAATGTATCCAATGCACAGAAACAAGCTTAAATGTGTCTAATCCAATGACAACACAACAGAAGTAAGCAGCTTGGAAGAAAAGAGACAGCAATATATTTAGTAAAAGTTGAAAGGAGGGTATGTATAAACTAGAACGTTAACAAATTTGGTGTCCCCGGTTCCCTTAACTGCTTTATAGATATTGGTAACTACTGTTCTTTAGCCCTGTATCATTATCAGTAGCAGCACTTTTTTATATAACACCCCTAATTCCACAGTGCTGTAGTCTCTTCTCTCACTGTCCCTACAATACTGTTTAATATATCACTGGATGGACTACATTCTTTACATCTATTCACTATCAATATTACAGGCACTGGAAACAAATCAGAAACAGAGGCTCGTCGCTTGCACCCTGGATTTAATACTTATTGTGTACCTCAAACATTGCTGTTTGTGGATAAATAATGTCTTTGAGAATTGTGGAACTTTCAGGATATCTAAAGCCTCCTATGAATGGACAAGGAATGGTCGCGGACTGTCATGGGGGGAATGCAATTCCCCGCGTTGAGCCGCCAGAAATCACAGTGATGACTGGTCGTGCTCATTTCTGGGTACTACCCGAACATTGCTCATTTCCTTGCGCACCTCTATGGGGTGCAGAGTTACATCACCGCGGAGCACCTTCACGACCATTCCGGAAGCACTCTGTGGCACATCGCAAGAATTGAATTCCCCCCTTAGAATCTACAGAGGGTAACCTCCAGATATTCATATACCCGAATAACTAATATTACAGTTTTTGTAAATATTGGTAATTTTTCTGCTGCCCTGTGGTGGAAAATAATCACTTATATGTACTTTAGGTTATACGTACAACAGATTAACTTTAGGTTAACTTTCCAAAATTTATAACACTGTTTAAAGAGCCTTGCTGGCTCTCTGCCAAGATATGTAAGTGAGTTGGGAAAGTGCAAGTCCAGATAACCATGTTTTAAAACTCATTGATCAGGTCAGCCAGATACTGTTGTATATAAGTTAAAACGACTATTCTAAATCCATTATTGTGTTATCATCAGGGACTATGATTAAATTATAGTAAAAAAAAATGGCACAAATTAACTTTTCAATTAATTAAACAATTAGTTATTAATAAACAAAAAAAAGGTACATCCTAGAAAACAAATGATTGTGTCATAAATGGTCAGTGGAGACTCCGTAAAATCAGAACCCTGAGGGGAGAACTCAGCCTGGATGAGATCTCACTGCTCTGCCCCGCTAGAGTAAGGATTTGTGTTGGGAAGAGAGGTGGACTATGTGGCTATTAATGTGACTATGTGGCTATTAATGTGACTATGTGGCTATTAATGTGAGCATGCTATAGTAAGACACAACTTTTATCCCCTGACCTTCTGATGTCCAGGAAAGGCGCCTAGTTTGATGTTCGCATCAACAAATCCCTCTTCATCCAAAGATACCACTTCACCGTTATCCCCGTCCTTCCATTTTGGGGATGTCATGTCATGAACCAACCTGACAGCAACAGACTTGTGAACTGTGTTTGTATTGGCCCAGTAGATCCCGATTTGAAAAGCTTCCTGAAAAACACATAGAACATTTTCAATAACGCACCCTGATCTACAGCAATAGGAGAGGTCCCTTACATGTACGCTTGTACATACCAATGATAATAATTATAACACCTTACATATACTTTCCAGCTTATTTATTTATTTATTTACAGTTTCCCTCTTTTGGACCCAAATACCCCTGTTGCAGCTTTTCATCCAAACTGCCCCTAGTGTATAAATCAGGATGATAGACAAACTCCTCCATTTGCTCCCCAAATGTCTGCTTGGCTCCTAAACTGTTATTGCAATTTGGTGTTTCTAGCTTTATATAGTATGTTGTTTCATGATAACCTGTATTTGAAGGTCAGCCAAAGTGATAGCGTCTGACTGCAAGAAAAAGTGCGCCTTATTTATTTTTTAAAATCATAATGGTTTCTCTCCGGCATGTTTAGTGTTGTATGTTGCCTGTCTTACATTTCCAAACCAACAGGGGGTCATTCCTTGCAATTTTAGCAGACAACACCTGTGCCACAATAGCTGCTGTGAGCAAAAACTACACCATAAAAAAGAAACTGCTGCATCATATTGTCAAAATGTGATGAAAAACAGCTATAAGACAGATATAGAAAACAGGACTAAAAAACAGAAAAAAAAACCAAAGACCTGCTCGTGTTTTCTGAATATCTTGCAATGCACCGGATACTGGAACCTCTGCTTCGTACTGACTGCAAACACTTGTAAACCTGACCTCCCAAGGACGGTCTCTGGTATTTTCCATGCTGGCTTGGATAACCTTGTCTTCTTTTGGTCTTTCTATTCATGCTTTGTAGGTCTGTATTATTTGTCCTACCTTGGAGCTACACTGGCAGCCATTAATTGATTTATTACATGAGATTAACTCCCTGCATGTAAGAAGGGACAGGCAAAATTTTTGACAAAAGTAAAAAAAAAAAAAAAAAAAAAAAAAGAAGTTATCCTTCTCGACTTTGACCTGAGACAAGTAGTGACATTAATATGCTAATAAGTGACCTAGACAGCGCTCTGTCTGTCCAGCACAGCCCCCATCTCAAAGTGTCCCTGGAAACTGTTTTTAAAGTGCAGGTCGCTGTCTTAAGCTGGGTACACACTACAGGTGTTTCATCCGATTATCGTGTAAATCACACGATAAACGACTGTTAAGTCCGATATCGCATTACTGTGTACACTCCAACGATCATGTTTTATTGTTCCAAAGCACATTGTATCTTTTGATTTGATTTTATAAACTGACTAAAATTCTCTATAGACAATGAAATGATGTCGGGCAAATTCTGCAGTGTGTATGCACTCACGACCAGCGGGTGGTAATCATATTTCCTGTGCACAAAATGCAGACACTGCAAATACTGGCAGTGGGAAATACCTAACGTTGTAAACACTCATATGCAAGAAATACAGACGGCCTAAATACCTACTTGAAAGAAATCCAGACACATAAAATATTGACGGTGTGATTGCTGACAGTGAAAATGCCGACAGTCACACTGCTGGCGTTAAGACGGCAATGCGAGCGGGTCCTGCTGCTGCATACTGTTGAAAAGAGAGTACAAAAAAAAAGGGTGGTGTCCCCTCTATGAACAGTGTTGGACTGGGGCATGAAGGGCCCACCGGGGGACTGCAACACTAGGGGCCCACCAGAGGGGGTGTGGTCAGCCATCATAGAGGCGGGACCAGACACTAGAGGGGGAGTGGTCAGTCCACGAAGGACAGCTAGCACTTTAGTGTAGTACATAAAGAATGCAGTGTGTGTATAAAGAATACACAGTCTTGACCTGCCCCTTAGATTGGGCAGAACAGTCACCAAAAATCAGGCTTGGATAACCTGTGGCACTCCAGGTGTTGTGAAACTACAAGGCCCAGCATGCTTTGCCAATATATAGCAGCTTATTGCTGGAAGGGTATGCTATGACTTGTAGTTTCAACAACACCGGGAGTACCACAGGTTAGCCAAGCCTGTGCTAGACTCAGAACATTTGACAGACTGTCCTACCTGTTGTTGTCACTTTTATCACCTGTGGCTGCTGGTTTCTTTAGTTGCGGCTTGCCTGGATCCTGGAATGTTGAGGGCCCTATTTGAAAAAAATAATGGGTACATTTAGAAATGCCAACCTTCCCTGCCATTAAATCAACAGCACCCACATTTAATAATTAGGCCTCTCTCCAGCCTCAACATTAAAGTAAAAGTGCTCACATTTGATAAATAGATCTATTTCCCTCCAACCGACCCCAACATCAAATTAATAGTATTCCAAACAGACCCAGCAATAAATTAATAGCATTTACGTTTAATACATCCATTTCCCACGACCATTCCCAGCATTAAATAATATTCACATTTAATAGATAGCCCTCCTCCCCACACTCAGCCCCACATTCAATTATAGACCCAAACCACCGCAGCATTAAGTTAAAGGTCCCATCACCCCCTCCCTATAGTGTTCTCTGTACAGCCCCCCTCCCTATAGTTTAACATAGGCAGTCCCCCCTAATTATAGTTTAGCATAGGCAGCCCCCCTCACTAGTTTAGTATAGATAGGCAGCCCCCCTATGCCACATAGTAGTGCCCCCAAAACAATATTATGCCATACAGCAGTGCCCCAAACAATGTTACTCCACACAATAGTGCCCCAATCTTATGCCACACAGTAGTGCTCCCAAACAATATTATGCCACACAGTAGTGCTCCCAATGTTATGCCACACAGTAGTACCCGAAATTCCTATACCACGCAATAGTGTCCCCAATTCACATTATACCCACAATAGTGCCCCCCAATTCACATATGCAATGAAATAGAGCTCTCAATTCACACACACACATATATATATATACATATATATATATATATATATATATATATATATTTATTCTCTCTGTAGTCAGCCTCTGCTCTCCCAGTAGCTAGAGCGCAGATGGGATAGATATATATATATATATATCTATCTCAATTCTCCCAGATATATCCTCATGACCTAGTAAGACAATTTATCATATATTGTTACTGTAGGAAGGTGAAGCATGGTGTCTGCACATTGACAGAGTGGTGAATCTGATAGGGCATTGCCAGCGTTAGCTCAAATTGAAATATACTCTACATTTTACATTGTTAATAAAACTTTTTTTAGTTACACTGTGGAGACTTTTTTTTGTGTCCCCATTCTACTGAATTGACAGATGAATTTTAGTAAAAGGTGGCTGTTTGGTCTGTTGTCTCATCGTGGTGATTAATAAGCATAAATAAATAATAATGAGAGTGGTGATAACTGCACAGTAAGACCGACGGTGGGCAGATGAGTGACAGTTACATAACAATGGAAAAATGTATGATGGAGGGACAAACATTGAATTGGATTTATGAGAGCCTAAATAATGTGCGTCAATGGATGCTAAAAAAATCTACTTACCCATATTTTGATTGATGCAGCCTCTCTCCTCCTTAGTCCTTCAGCGGCGGCGGGAGCATAAGACAGTCAGCTGACAGGAGGAGGAGGGGGGCGGGTCACATGATCGCAGCTGCGATCTTATTTGTAAGATGACTGGCTGCCAGTGACAGCCAGTCATCTGCAGCAGCGGGGATGCCGAGGAGGGCAGCGGGGACGCCGAATAGGACACTGACCCCTAGGTGAGTTGGATGGGCTCCGCCCACTTCTAGAAGGGGGTGTGGCCGTAACGCAGCGGGGCCTACCGGTGGTTTTTCAGGTATCCCGGTGGGCCAGTCCGACGCTGTCTATGAACACTATTAACCCAAGTGCTGCCAGCTGACTGCTGGTTTCCGTGAAATCGGGGGAGAAAAAACTTTCACTTGCCTCTTCTCCTCTCCTCCCATGCGATGCCGACTGCGATGATGTTTCCTCCTTTCAATCGCTGTGTGCATGTGCCGACCAAAAACCTCGGGCATGCGCACATGGATCCTGGACTGCAAGAAGGTGGGTCATGTGACAGAGAGGGATCACATGATCCCTCCACACATGCGCAATGCAGCTCTGCTCTTCGGAGTAGAGCAGTTTTCCATCAAAATTTTCAATTATGATAATGTACGCCACCAACATAACTGAAAACTTAATTTCGTTCATTGGTAAATAGCATTAATGAGCACTTCCCATACACTGTTATGGGGAGTGCTCAGTAAAACGAAGAGAGATGCAAAGCAGCAGATATCATGCAATGCTGTGGTACTAAATCTGAATTTTGCAGTTAATCAGCGAAAACAGAGGTTTTCGGGGATTTAAGTGGGAATTTAAGTTTGATAAGTCTTCATGCAGTGGCGGATCCAGGGACGGGCTGGCCCGGGGGACATCGGTCCCCCGGGCCGCTCGGTTTCAGCGCTGTTAGGGCCGGCCGCCCCTCGGATTCAAAATCTCCTGATTTTGACCAGCGGCCGCATCTCAGTACGCGGGACGTGGCCACATCGTGTGTCATGTGATGCGGCCACTTTGTGCCCCCCGGGCTGAAATAAGCCAGCCCGCGCCTGGGCGGATCCATGGGCGATCGGGGCAATTGCTGCTCCCCCTAGCAGGTGCTGGCTGCCTGGAGCCGCACACTATATACATGTCCCCATCGACTGAGAGGCAGACACAGAATCCTGCCGGCTGCTCTGATTGTGTCTTATATTGGAGAACCTCTTCCATTGCTCTAGTATTGGTTAACATTAGCTTTTTAAACCCCGATCCAGAAAATAACTTTAATGTTGTCAACTATATCTGAGCCCCCATTCTCAGAGCTTTATTTTACAAACACACAAACCATCTCCATAAATACCTGTATATGGGGCTAGTAAGTGAGCTCAGTGAATCATTTCATACATTTACCCTAGCATGTTTTCAGCATGGATAAGAGACCAGTCCGTTTACAGCAGTGGCTCACATTTATCTAATCTAAATGCACTTATGGTCCATAAGGACGTTTAGATAATGAAAATTGTAATAGCAATCTAGAACGTCATTTCCAGCAGTAATTTCTTCCGTTTTCATAACAAAGACAAGTGCATCATCTGAGCATTGTAACTGATTATAATCAGTGGGGGGAGAATCTCCTGCTGTGCGCAGCAGAACAATCACAAGTCAGACATAATAAGAACCTTTAAGTAAAGACACGCAGACCCCAGAAAGATTCACAGCATTGGGCAACCTTGCCCCAATAAAAGATAATGGACAGTCACATGTCCATTATCAATCATGGTATTAATTCCTTTTGATCAACAGTCTAATCTGCCTGAATTACATTTGATGAAAATTGTGGTGTGGTTATGCAGCTTGTGGTATGCGTTTGCTGTTTATAACCACTATAAAATGAACACATTTGGGTTGTGGTTAGTGGAATAAGGAGAGAATGACTGGATTATGTGACGCATCATGTCACAGAGGTACACAATGTTACAATGTTCTAGGGCTTGCATTTATAATAAACAAAAACAGATCATATCTCTATCTCCTAACACTACCTTATATATACTTATAAATAACAAACTTTCCAAAGCTTTTCCACTGTTAAAGAATTAGAACTGTAGACTCGGTTATTGGCAGCAAAAGTACCAAAACGTTTTAGCTGTAAGTTAAATGTAGTATTAAGAACCTACTTAGATTGTTACTTTGCTCCCTAGACTCGTATACACCCAGAAAAAATGGCCTTTCATTTGATTGTTTGTGCAATGATGTGTACTGCTGTATCTCAATGTCACCCTTGTTGTTCATATCACTTTGTGACGTAAATGTCTAAACTATTGTTTGCGAACCTCTTAAAAAAGAAAATTCTTTAAAAAAAACACAAAAAGCAAACTACTTTCATTGTTGCATTAATATAAAAGAAACAAGTGAGAGATTATACTGCAGACCAGGGGTCTTCAACCTTTTAATACCTACCGCCCACTTCTGTATCTTTGTTGATGGTAAAATTTCCTTATCGCCCAGCGGTGCCGCAGTGACTCGATTTAGTGTAAATGTGAAGTAATGTTTAGAAGGGAGGGTTATTGTATTTAACTATATAAGCAGCAGCTATTTGCAAAAGCCTATTTGAAAAAGTCAAACTCTCTTGCATATACAGGTTACTATATTCACATATATATGTGCAGATGCAGGTTGTTGTACGCACTGTAACACTCTGTGACAGTCTCTGCACGTCCTAGCACAGTACACTTCTTGTTGTGGTGGACAGGCTCTCTTATACTTATATTAAGTATAATATACTTATTAGGTGCCTCCAGTCTGTACCTACGAACATCACTGGTTAAGGGGAAATCCTCCCAAAACTGTCAATGAAGTTAAACCCAGTCCTAAAGAATATGTACGCAGCAGCTACTAGATGCGTCCGGTAACTGAGGGCACTAATGTAAGACTCGTCGCGATAGCCAAACTTCTGGTTTCAGGAGCATGCACAGTAACACATTTCGGACACTGGAGCCCTGCCCCACTTTCTCCTACCACTAGACCACCGGGCATCGGGCTGCCATGGAAACAGAGTGTAGCGCTCCTATTTCTAACCACCCACCATGAAAGCTGAATCGCCCCCTAAAGTGGGCAGTAGGCAGGGGCAGGCTGGGCTGGGGGCCAGGTGGGCATCTTTTCCCAGGGCCGGACCCATAGTGGGCTGGGACACCTGAATTTGTTTTCCTTTAAAAGTCAAGTCTTGCCCCCCCCCCCGAGCTAAAATTTGCCAGCCCTCCCCAGGCGGTAGGGACCAGGTTGAAGATCACTGCTGGAGACAATACTTTTCTAAACAATTATTACTAATGTCATCTCTCACTTGCTTATTACATATATGTACGTATTACCAGGGAAAACACATTCACAGCAGAATATTAAGGATTTTCATCTACATTGGTTGCCTGTTTTTTTACAGAGTATAAGAGTGAATATCATCCACATCATCATCAACATTTATTTCTATAGCGCCAGCAAATTCTGTAGCGCTTTACATTTGGGACAAACACAGAAACACACTGTTACTGGGTAATACAGACAGACAGAGAGGTAAGAGGGCCCTGCTCGCAAGGTTACAATCCATGGGGGTAATTTATATGGAACTTTAAGCAAAAATATAAAAATTGCATGTCATGTCCATGACATAGGAACTGAATCCAATAAACTGAAGGCTGTCCACATGGATGTAGAAGAGTAGAGGAACTTCCCTCCAGCATTATAAAATCACAGCCATGCTTAGTACTACACTCCCCCTGCCCAAAGACAAGGGGGTCAGAGCAGACAGGCACAATGACATGACAAATAATGCCATATATTATGTATTGTGCAAGGTCGCACACGTATGTCTGGTGTGGGGGAATGAGTGAATGATTATAACTATAATTCATGAATATTCCTTGAAAATCCTGCAACATACTAGAAAACAAAACACATTACCCGAATTGGTAATAATAATAATTAGAATAAACCTCAGAAAAATAACATGTATATAAATTTTGCTTGAACGCGGGGCGAGGTGTCTCTGGAACGTCCGCAAGACTCCTCGCTGTGGAGATTTAACAGAAATCTCCGCTCCTTTTTCCTCGCACCTCTATGCGGAGATTCCTACCATAATTGCCAGCAATGTGCGCAACCCGATGTCGACAATTAAATCTCCCCTACAGTATTCACTATGTATTAAAAGGCCTAACATACCCCGACTGTAAAATATAATTGTATTAGGTCCCTTCAGAGATCTGTGGCCATTATTATAACACCTTGACCATAGACTTATACCTGGCTCACTGGTGACAACTTATATACTCATATTTTAAAACATGGAAATAGCCATTCTCTGTTAAAGCTGCTTTCCCAGCTGGGACCGTGTTCCTGGGCTCTTTAGTTCCTCTCACAGACTGTGTGGGGCTCTGCGGAGGAAGGCAGGGTGTGCGGGAGGGTTCACAACCAACTCTAAGAAAATTTAGGGCACGATCTTCCACCTCTACCTGGGAGTGCAGCTTTAAGTCATTGTGTTGTTACATATTAGTGATCTTCACAAGTAAACCTGTGTTTCAACATAGGACACAGTTGTCAGTGGTCCTAGTGATCATAAGTATCGTGCAACTGTTGCTGATTCTTAATGTTATAGAAACAACCAGGGTGGAATATAACAATGTACAGGACAACACAGAGGTACAAATGTTCCTGACATCATAGAAAAACAATTGAGCAATTTTACAAAAAGCTGGCTGGTGACCAAGACTTAACCTCTGACCTATAAAGTTCAAAGCACTGGGGGTAATGAGCAGACCAAGATAATTGATCTACCTATTAACAAGCCGCTCTGTTAATAACTAAGGAGCAGTTACCGTTTACACACCTGCTGCTAATTACAATTCCTAATTACACATGATTTTTTTGTTTTTTTTAGGACTGATTGGTAGATCAATACTTCTTAATGAACCGCTGCTTTGTGACTTTGCTATCATATTACATAGTAAAAGTGGTAGATTTAAATATCTCAAAGGGAACTTTTGTTTTGTAAAGATACAATTTCATCTTTATCATCTGCCTATTAAACCTACATCCCATTGTTTCTCAGCCAGCTTCTGGAAGGGGAATGGTGTGTGATGATTGAATTTCTGGTATAATGGATTTCTACTAGTGGAGGATAAGGCGTATTTCCTCCATTCACAGATATATTTCCATAGTCAGGTCTGCTTTTCGGCGGCAGAAAGGGCAAAGTGCCCCCAAGGGCCCTCACTATAAACGCAGTATTATTACATAAATTTGCACAGTTACGTCATCAAAGCAGCTGGAGGCAATGGTGCGTTGTCAATAAAGCTGGCACAGGTTTATACAGCTAGATTCATTAAACAGTGGGTTCCAAAAATAGGGATCACCATCTTCCTGCTACTTCTCCAGGGGAAGCTAATATCTGAGTGTGGCGTTCTCTTTTAAACACGCTATGTGTCATTTTAGATGAAGAACGTTACCTGGAAGTTAGGAGGAATGATGGTTTTTCCAGCAGGAATCTGAAGAACTATGTTCTCAGCCTCAAAAAGCCAAAGGTCCCATCTGGATTGGTTGATCAGGAGAGCCCACGGGAGCAGCTCAATCAGCAATGTCTTCAGGTGAGCCTTCCAGGGGGACAACTTCACCCGCATGGGGCTGTCCCACTGAGCCAGGTGCTCTCCACTGTAATGCAGAATATTAACCTGAGTAATACATAGACAACCTGCAGCCTTTCATGTGCTGTGATATGAAGAAATCTAATCCGCTTATATGGATGCACTGAACACATTACGTTTCAAGTTAAGGCAAATGCTGAATCTTGAACAAATGATACAATCCTATAATGAATCCTTCTTTACATAAGTGGGGCAGACAAGAAAGACTGTAATTAAGCACTTAGCAATTTACAGATAACTGCCAGCTGTGTAATGACATGAGGCCCAACCGATTGGGGGAAGAGGATGCCATCTGTATCACATTCCCAATCCTTTACTTTTCCACTAGCTACATGGACTTTACATATGTGTTGTCACTCCAAGGTCCAAACGACCCGGTGCTGGCTAGCTGGTACAGACAAGGAAGACAGTCATCATTTGGTGCCTTAGAGCACCAACACTTGGACTTGCAGCTTCCCGTGAAGTTAAATTAAATCAGACTCCAATGTTCATAGGCCCATTGGGTGACATATCTACCAGCTTATCCCATGTAATAAAAGTTATCCTACTATAAAATAACAGACTATCTACCATTATGTAAGTAAGCATCAATGTTGCTGAGTAAACGTTCCTACACGGCTGCTGATGAGTAAACAGAACTTTTCTTCAGCCTTGAGGCTTCGGAGGTTGCAGGAACCTCTCTACCTCCTCTGCACTAACCCTACAAATCCTTGTAACATGCTGAGCCAGACACTGCCTAAGCACAGATAAAGGAGAACTCTAGCTGGAAAATCAGAAAGGGGCACACATTTTCCATTCGCACATCACTTAGGGGTCTATTTATGAAGGGGGATTTTTACGCAGGATTTAGGGCTTCTCCTTATTTACCAAAGGTGCTGGTAAAGGCTATCACAGTCTGGTAGCATTTGCTGGGGGCCTCCTGCAAGTGCATGGGGACGTCTATTAACTAAGGACAGCTGCTGTTATGCTCGGATTGCTAACGCCATCTCAGGGGATGACCATGGGAATAAAAGTGCTTTATTATTATGGGAAAAAAAAACAACAAAAAAACAAAAACAAAGAACGTTTTTCTATTTTGGTTATTTATTGCAGGACCGGCCTGGCAAGTGGTAAGACTCGACTCCACTGCCAGCCTGTGTCACCGGGGAATTGAACATTGCTTAACAAACTGAACAACATTATATTTGTGATAGGAGAGTCTCAGTCTGTCACCATGGGAGCGACTGAGAGCGTAACGCTGTGGTTTCCTAGCAGTAGAGGTAGCATTCAAAGCGCCCACGTGACATATTATATGGGCATGAACAGCTGAGCTATATGTTTCTTATAATAGCCTAAATGATAGATTGTCCTGGTACCAATGTATTTTAGTAAAAAAAGAAAAAGAAAAATAAGAGACCTACCTGTCTGTATCTTTCTTATTATAAGGCCACACAGGCTGAGTGCAGGAATCTTCTCCATAAAAATCGGAAATGATTGGACTTGCAGAGTAGTCACTTTGTGCTTTCATAGCGATTTGTTTAATTAGAGCTGTCGAGATGGGAACAGCACATTCTGATGGGTCATCTTCCTCCCTGGAAGTAGAAGAATATTTCTATTTTCAGATAAGGAAAGCAGTTACCCTGTCATGTTTATCAAACTGTACTTATTTATTCTTCCCAAATGAACCATTTAATTATTTGGTGTTTTACATGTTCGGCGACGTCTGCAATGAATTACTTGCTGAATTCTGTTCTTTTCATATATATCACAGAGTATTCCGCTCTCGATTTCCACTGCTAGTGAGGTTTACAGCACAGGGGGATTCTTACAGATTTAGGCAGGACAGTCCACACTTGTTGGCTCTATCCCGCCATCGGAACAGCTTTGTCCTGTGGGTGGGAGATTTGTGAAGTATGTCTCATACACTGCGGCTCTGCATGGCTGAGTAGTGTGTATGGATACCGTGCAATGGAGGTGTTTGGAGGAGAGGGGAGTGCAAGGCAGCCCCACACCCCCATCATGATGTGGCCACGTCCCGATGCCAGATACCCAAATGTTGGGAGTTGGCAAAATCTCAATTTCTATGCTGGACTAATAACACTACAGATGAGTAAGGAAGAACTGGCCAATGTAAGAGTCATATTTAGTTTACTATCTGCCCTACTTAACTAGCATGTTTATATGAAAGATGTAATTACAGGCAAACTGGTTGACAACAATTTTCAACATCACTGCTATGTACCTGCCCTGGCACCCGCAGCCAGGAACTGTCAGAAGGGTCTAGAGATGACCTGGCAAAGTCCCATGAAACACATTTTCTCACTGACATTAATAGTCCAACCTCTGAATGTCCTACAAAGGACCAGACCTCTACAACGTTTTATTACTGTTTTGTATGTATTTGGAGAAATGCTGAAATTAATTTCATGGCATAGGATACAAGTTTGCTTTCTTTGTAAGGCAAACAAGCACTTTATATTGTTATTTATTGCAACTAATTACGAGAATGCAGTCAGTCATTTCATTTAGAGCCACTGACACCAATGCCATACTAGTTCCTAGTGAAATCATAGGCTGTATTATCCGGAATATAGTTTTATTTTAGCAGAAATATAGGTTTTCACCTTTTGATAAATCGTCTCTTATTTCCTGCGCCATGACAGGTTTATCCTTTGTAGAAAGCAGCACTGTTCTGTCTGCTTCTTGTATCATATCTATAATATTGTAGTGTTTGTGTGGTATCACTTAATTAACAGAAGGTGGGGAAAGAACATATCCAAATGCCAAATACTGCATATCTATCATACACACTGTTATATTTGTTGCTGGAGAAAATCCAGAATATCTTCTTAGTGCCAAATGATCTTCTTGTCAAGAAGCTTAAGAATCTAGCCCAGGTTTGGCCAACCGGTGGCTCTCCCAATGTTGTGAAACTACAAAACCCAGCATGCTTTGCCAGCAGAGAGCCAGTTTATAGCTGGCAGGGTATGCTGGGACTTGTAGTTTCACAACATCTGGAGAGCCACAGGTTGGCCAAGCCTGATCTAGACAGCAATACAGTAAAAAAAAAAGAGACTATATCCACCTGGCTTGAAATGTCAGGTGATGGGTTAGATCTGGCTCTATGTTCTGCAGCGGCTTTTCCAGTCCTTTTCCAGGAATCATTTGTGTTTCATTTAAACCAAGGCTTCTTTTTTCTAAGTGTATAATAATGGGATCAGGAAGATGGCTCCTCATGATAAACAGAGGGCTGAACACGATCTGGAGAGAGAAAGAACAGAATGACATTAACTTTCCAGCTGCCTGATGCTATAACTCACTGCTTCCAAGGTTGCGGCGACCTTCATCCCATCCAGCACATGGGAGGTCACAGGGCTGCGTCATTAATTACTCACCATTCGTTGCTGCGCTTGAGAACTGGGCTCCAAGGTCAGAAGCGTGCACCACACGTAAATAATGGGACCGTTTGAAGATGGCACCTGCAAGCAGGGAGGCGGATATTAATAAACAAGCTTGCTAATAATACTTCCCAAATTAAATTTGATTACATTTGGCATGCTTTGCATTCAATGAGGGATAGGCTTTGTAATAAAATATAAATAACCAAATCAGGAATAGACCATAGTCATTTGGGTAAGTTATCTCTTCATTAATACCTTATTATTATTATTATGTATAAAGTGCCAGCACACTCTACAACTGGAAATATCAGTAATAAAACAAGACTGGGTAATAACAACAGGTAAGCTCTAAAGCTTACAATCTATAGGAGTTTAATACGTGGGGTTCAGTGTCACAGATACATATATACAGATGCACATTGGTCCATCCGGACTGCAATGGATAAGTTGCTTAGTGCGGCTATAAGATCCAGTCTTTCAGCAATATTGTTTTGGAGGTAGAATCACCATCACCATTTATTTATATAGCGCCACCAATTCCGCAGCGCTGTACAGAGAATATTTGTCATTCCCATCAGTCCCTGTCACAAATGGAGCTTACAGTCTAAATTCCCTGACACACACACAGGTCAATTTTGTAAGCTGCCATTTAACCTACTAGTATGTTTTTGGAGTGTGGGAGGAAACCAGAGCACCCAAAGAAAACCCACACAAACGCGGGGAGAACATACAAACGCCACTGATATCATCATCATCATCATCAATTTATATAGCGCCACTAATTCCGCAGCGCTGTACAGAGACCTCACTCACATCAGTCCCTGCCCCATTGGGGCTTACAGTCTAAATTCCCTAACACACAAACACACCCACAGACAGACACAGAGACACACACAGATACAGACTAGGGTCAATTTGTTAGCAGTCAATTAACCTACCAGTATGTTTTTGGAGTGTGGGAGGAAACCGGAGCACCCGGAGGAAACCCACGCAAATACAAGGAGAACATACAAACTACACACAGATAAGGCCATGGTCGGGAATTGAACTCATGACCCCAGTGCTGTAAGGCATTTGCATATTCTAGGGATAGAGACTAAATGTAGGGAACAATGGACAGTTCTGAGTCACAGATGTCACCTAGGCAGCGAGCTTATTGTCGTGTAGTCAACAGAAATAAAAATGTCATGTAGGTAGCTTAATAGCTCAGTTTTTGTTTTTTTAAATTAAAGATTGAGCTTCTGGTGGCGAGAGTATATACTTTTGGGAGTGTAGGCATGCCCTTAAGATGTGTACTTTGTACCCCATTGCGTCAAATCAATCTATTAACTATTCAGCAAACTCTACCTTGTGTTTTCTTTTATATCTCCAGCTATTTGTAACAAAAATAAAACATGTATTTCCATATTACACTTAAAAAATAGGTTGTGTGTTTTATTTTTAATTCCCAGCAGTCTTAATGTATACAATTTTCTAACTAAAAACTAAATGCCATGTACCACAGCCAATAAATCCAGAGAGATGCATAGATTACACACACTGACACAATACGCAGTGAATATTTATTCTATTGAACGGTGCAATAAGGGTGGAATTTATTTTGTCCAGCAAGCTTTTTTTCTAGTTCTGGGGAGGCAGGAAATCCATGTATAACATATCAACAGTAAAGTGAACAGATGTAAGATATCTGCATCACATAATCAAAGAACAAGGGTTTTGCCAACTTCTAAACAAGCCAGGAACATAGGGTGTGTAAATGAGAGCATTGCTGAAGCATTTTCTCACACACAAGCTGCACACTGCTCCTCGGTAGCCTGTCTTGTAATGTGATCAAGATACATCACTACTACAGCCCAGTGATGTGATGTTACTACGTGGTGATCCTGCTCTCTGCTTCCTGATCACACTAAACATTGGAAGAAACCTTTGAACTTAAATGTCAGTAGAAACCTCACAATATATAATTAACGCACATATTGCTGTGGCTGCGTGTAATGGATGTTCATGCAAAACTAACAACACACTGAAAAAATAAATAAAAAAGATGACATTTTTTAAATCCTGCAGTATCATACCAGACAGGAGAGCTGGGCTGTATATATTAGATGTCCCGTTATAAACTAGAACATTCTGGACCATAAATAAACTGGACAGAATGTACAAAACATGTGACTGTTGTGCTGATCGCCCGTTTCTTAAAAACATGATTGTGCATTTTAACATTAGGACCCATATTTATGAAAATTTGATGATAAGGATGTTTTTTTTTTTTTACCTCCGCTTATTTTGGGCAGAAAAAAATCACTTATCGACACAATTTATCAAGAGAATATTGCATGGGCAACAGAGTATCAATGTGCTCAGAGTGGTAAGGGATCTGTCTCTGTGGATATGCGCATGTGTGAGGTGGCTAGCTGGATCCATCTCTGTGGACACGTGCATGTGTGAGGTGGCTAGCTGGATCTGTGTCTGTGGAAACGTGCATGTGTGAGGTGGCTAGCTGGATCCGTGTCTGTGGATACGTACATGTGTGAGGTGGCTAGCTGGATCCGTGTCTGTGTATACGTACATGTGTGAGGTGGCTAGCTGGATCCATCTCTGTGGACACGTGCATGTGTGAACCGGCTAGCTGGATCCATCTCTGTGGACACGTGCATGTGTGACGTGGCTAGCTGGATCCGTCTCTGTGGATACGTACATGTGTGAACCGGCTAGCTGGATCCATCTCTGTGGACACGTGCATGTGTGAACCAGCTAGCTGGATCCATCTCTGTGGACGTGCGTATGTGTGAATCGGCTAGCTGGATCCATCTCTGTGGATACGTGCATATGTGAGATGGCTAGCTGGATCCGTCTCTGTGGATACGTGCATGTGTGTGCAGGCTAGCTGGATCCGTCTCTGTGGATACGTGCATGTGTGAACCAGCTAGCTGGATCAGTCTCTGTGGACACGTGCATGTGTGAACCAGCTAGCTGGATCAGTCTCTGTGGACACGTGCATGTGTGAACCAGCTAGCTGGATCAGTCTCTGTGGACACATGCATGTGGGAACCAGCTAGCTGGATCAGTCTCTGTGGACACATGCATGTGGGAACCAGCTAGCTGGATCAGTCTCTGTGGACACGTGCATGTGGGAATCAGCTAGCTGGATCAGTCTCTGTGGACACATGCATGTGGGAATCAGCTAGCTGGATTAGTCTCTGTGCATATGTGTATGTTTGAACCAGCTAGCTGGATTAGTCTCTGTGGATATGTGCACATGTGAACCAGCTAGCTGGATCCTTCTCTGTGGATATGTGCACATGTGAACTAGCTAGCTGGATCCTTCCCAGTGGATATGTGCACATGTGAGCTGGGTTGTTGTGATCCATCTCCGTGGATATGCTCATGTATGAGCCAGCTAGCTGGATCCGTCTCTGGATATGGTCATGTATGAGTCGGTTAGCTGGATCTGGCACAGTGGATATGTGCACAAGTGAGCCGGCTAGCTGGATCTTTTTCTGTGAATATGCGCATGTGTGAGCTGGCTAGCTGGATCTGTCTCTGCATATATGCACGTGTGAACTGGCTCGCTGGATCTGTCTTTGGATATTCTCACACGTGAACCGGGTCACTGGATCTGTCTTTGGATATTCTCACATATGAGCCGGCTAGCTGGATATGTCTCTGTGGATATGCACGTGTGAACCGGCTAGCTGGATCTGTCTTTGGATATTCTCACACGTGAACCGGGTCACTGGATCTGTCTTTGAATATTCTCACATGTGAGTCGGCTAGCTGGATCTTTTCCTGTGAATATGAGCACGTGAGAGTCAGCTAGCTGGATCTTTTTCTGTGGATATGCGCATGTGTGAACTGGCTAGCTGAATCTATCTCTGGATATGCTCACATATGAGCTGGCTAGCTGGATCTGTATCTGTGGATATGCGCATGTGTGAGTCGGCTAGCTGGTTCCGTCTCTGTGAATATGCGCATGTCCGGCGGCACCTCGCAGCTAATTGAATTGCCCCCTAGAGTTAAATACCAAACTATTAAAGAAAGGCCTGGTGACAGCAGGTTGGCCCAAGTTTATGTTTACAAACCTGTCTCTGCATTAGAGTGTCTGAAGGATTTTTCCCTTGTTCATTGTACAATGCTGACATGGCCACATTATATCCCAGCTAAAGATGGACATTTCATGATAGGACATAGAAATGCTGGCAACTCCTATAATAATAGTTTAAAGCTCTTTCTTAGTTGAAAGCATAGCTTTATCAATTCTGTGTTTTGGTTTTTATTTAATCACAGGTAATTTAGGACTATTGAGACACTAGATGAACTTTAATGAGTTAAAAAGTTACAGCATCGACGACAATGCCTTTTCTATTTAGTTGCTTGTTTATAGTAGATCAGGACACATAGTTGAAAAACAAACAATTCTAGAACAAATTAGGGTTTATTTTCAATCAGAAAATGTTAATTCAGCACAGGTGCATTTTTGCAAAAATACCAAAAGTACTAATTGTTCTTCGTCTTTCCAGAATGTTTATTGTTTGACTGTACAGCCAATGTTCTTAGAGAAAGAAAGAAAGATCAGATTTAAAGTGTTAGAAAAGACTTTAGAGTTCTTGTACCTGAATGATGAAGCTGTGCTCAGCGGCCTCACAAGTCAGGCAGACATCTTGGGACCAGTCCTCATCTCCTTTTGCCCTTACACATAACTCTGTGAGCTCGCTGTTTTCCAGGACATAAGATGGCAGTTTCTGTTTGGCTGACAGACAGTCGACATGTTCCCGTACCACAGCCTGGCCATCTTGTCCCATATAGTGTTGCACTACCTTCAGATCAATGCTCTCTGATAAATAGCTACAGATGATCTGTCTTCCACAGATAGTCACCTGTAGTGAGACATGTAAGAAAACAGGTCGTCAACATTCATGTATGTTAAGGGTTCCAGGCCACCATTTGGGCCCACAGAAGTACACCAGCTCCCCATCATACAGGAGAACCAGTCATTTTGCGGATAGGATTTATATTCACGAAGATGTAGTTTCTCAGTTCATTAGAAACTGTCACCAAAGCACAACATTCATAGCCTGCAGTGTCATGAATATCGGTTCATTCTGCAAAATGGCTGCCTCCATTATATGTATCTAAAAAAATTGACAAACATGCCTTCAAAACTCAATACAATAGTCATACAATAATCAAATCTTTTTCTAGAAAAAATATACATATTGCCCTGGTATAAGAGGACATTTCTAATATGTATAACTGTACTATGTATACACAGAGGTATAACTGTACTATGTATATACAGAGGTATAACTGTACTATCTATACACAGAGGTATAACTGTACTATCTATACACAGAGGTATAACTGTACTATCTATACACAGAGGTATAACTGTACTATCTATACACAGAGGTATAACTGTACTTTCTATACACAGAGGTATAACTGTACTTTCTATACACAGAGGTATAACTGTACTATCTATACACAGGTATAACTGTACTATCTATACACAGGTATAACTGTACTATCTATACACAGGTATAACTGTACTATCTTATACTTGCCAACTCTCCTGTAAATGGGGCAGTCCCTATCCCATTTAGACTGTAAGCTTCAATGGGGCAGGGACTGATGTGAGTGAGTTATCTGTACAGCTGCGGAACTAGTGGCGCTATATAAATAAATGATGATGATGATAACTGTACTATCTAATATATATAAGCCTAGCGGTGTGTGTTAGTGTGTGTGTTTGTGGAAAAAACTATTTTCTCAGAAAGGGCTCATCCAATTGACCTTAAATTTGGTATACTGACATTATTTGACAAAAAAATTATAATAGTGAAGTCAGTTAACTTCCATCATCCCCCTTCCCCCCGTGGGGAGGGTAGTAAAGGCTTAATTTATGAGTTGAGGGCTCAAACTCTTGACCGTTTGGGTATTTATTTACCAGAGCCTGTGTTTGGTCATGGACAATTGTATGTCGCATTTTCACGAGTACGGAGAAGCACTGATGTGAAAGTGCAGGTTATGAATACTGCCCTTCAAGGAAGACTGATTGAGCACAGCGATAAGGTGTTTAGCAGAAACGTTGTGTATCGAGAGGTTTTAGAACAGTAAGACGATGGAGATTAAGGATGTGGCGATGAAGATGAAGGATGAGGTGATGGAGAAGAATGATGAGGTGGTGACATGTAGACAAAACCACGTTAAAAAAGGGCGCTTACGTCGGGAAGTAACGCTCTTCCCCTGAGGAGGCCTGGCCTAGCCCCAAATGCATGACAAGAACCTTTTTAACACCTTAAGTAGCTTGATTTGACTAGAATGCATGAGTATCATGCACGGGTTAACTTGTGTATACATATGTATAACTGTACTATGTATACACAGAGTTATAACTGTTCTATGAATACACAGATGTGTAACTGTACTATTAATACACAGATGTGTAACTGTACTATGTATACAGATGTATAACTGTACTATGTATATGTATAACTGTACTATGTATAACTGTACTATGTATACACAGAGGTATAACTATACTATGTATACACAGGTATAACTGAACTATGTATATGTATAACTGTACTATGTATAGAGATATATAACTGTACTATGTATAACTGTACTATATATACAGATGTATAACTGTACTGTGTATAACTGTACTATATATACAGATGTATAACTGTACTATGTATATGTATAACTGTACTATGTATACAGATGTATAACTGTACTATGTATATGTATAACTGTACTATGTATACAGATGTATAACTGTACTATGTATATGTATAACTGTACTATGTATAAATGTACTATGTATACACAGGTATAACTGTACTATGTATAACTGGGCTATGCATACAGATGTATAACTGTCCCATGTATGTGTATAACTGTACTATGTATACACAGAGGTATAACTGTACAATGTATATACAGATGTATAACTGAACTATATATACACAGAGGTATAACTGTACTATGTATACACAGAGGTATAACTGTACAATGTATATACAGATGTATAACTGTACAATGTATATACAGATGTATAACTGTACTATGTATACAGATGTATAACTGTACTATGTATATGTATAACTGTACTATGTATACAGATGTATAACTGTACTATGTATATGTATAACTGTACTATGTATACAGAAGTATAACTGTACAATGTATATACAGATGTATAACTGTACAATGTATATACAGATGTATAACTGTACTATGTATACAGATGTATAACTGTACTATGTATATGTATAACTGTACTATGTATACAGATGTATAACTGTACTATGTATATGTATAACTGTACTATGTATACAGAAGTATAACTGTACTATGTATATACAGATGTATAACTGTACTATGTATACACAGAGGTATAACTGTACTACGTATATACAGAGGTATAACTGTACAATGTATACACAGAGGTATAACTGTACAATGTATATACAGATGTATAACTGTACTATGTATACAGATGTATAACTTTACTATGTATATCTGTACTATGTATATGTATAACTGTACTATGTATACACATGAATAATTGTAAACATTTCTATATTTGTACCAGTAGTCTGTACACTTTAGGCAGATATTTTGGGGCCTATTATCAAGCCTTGACTCCTGCAAAAACACCACCCAAGAGAAAAGGCTAGTTTAAGTACCAGGACAATTTATCGCTGCCATAACGCTGGAGGTATTGTAGATATTGCAGAGTTACACTGCGGAGACATTACAGGCCGCACGTGCGCTGTAGATACTTGCAGGGCAAAAACAGGAAGTGAAGCATTTCACCGCTGCATCAAGCAAGCGGCAAAACACACCACTGGTGGCACAGTACTGTGCCAGGACAGCCTGTGTCAGGACCGCTGTCCCGGCAACCAAACTATGTTATATAAAAACTGAAAACTTGGGAGTGAAGACCCGTGAAAAAGTGTTGTTATATATCATAGAAAAACACTGATAATTGATGAACAGACCCCTTTGTGATTTGAACCAACATTATGAATCATGTTTTATATCAGGGCAGGAACACTTGTCTGCCAACAAGATATTTTTCATTTGATCAGTATATGGCAGCTCATGTGTGTATAAAAGGTGCAATTACACAACACTGCCAGCAGAGTGTAAAGCCAACTTCATATCATCATAAATAACCATTTTTAATGCAGAGATGAAAGCAGTATGGAGCGCCAAACTACATATCTATAAGACAAATGACTTATTTTAAACACAATGTGCGGTAGAGAGAACTGTACTTGTTTACACTATCACACTCTGTAAAGCTAAGCAGGAATGTTATACTGTTTTCATGATAACTGGGACTTAAGTGAATTGTTCAAGAAAAGCAATTGGCTTATATATGCACTATGAATACCAGCTATGGAAGCAGTTTGACAATTTACAATTACTTTATTAAATTTAAAACAAAGTAAAAATAATGTGATAACTGAACTGCAAGATAACGTAAGTTTTCCTTGTTATGGATATGGATCGTGATCTGAGTGGAATCTATTTATGACATACTTGTTTTTGCACCCCGTTCAGCTGTTGTACTTTAATGATAAGCGTTGCCGTCCGGCCCTTGTAGTGAATAGTGCGGATGAACGTCCCGGCGTTGTCCACGTTGAAAGGCTCAGACCAGCGCCAGTTCCCCCAGCCTTCAATACAGATGTGTAGCAGCTGCAGGGAGATACAACATCCATTAAACACTTGGGGTCATAAATACACTGCTTTCTGTCATTAAGGATTCATTATCATTCTTATGTAAAGATTTAGGCCTTTTAGCTTTCTGAGGGGGGGAAATATTTTAACCTCTTTGTTGACACACGATACATTATATTCTCTTCAGTCATTTTTTTTTTATTATATGAGCTGCAAAAAAAATATGTCTGAATATTTCTTCAACTTCATCATTGCTAAATGGTCAAATAGTGTCTCTTTCGGACATGAGAAGCTTAACAAAGGGGGCTATCTATGAAGCGGAGAATGGATTCTCTTTTGCACCAGTGTGCCTCGATGGTCTGACCCAGAGGGGAGAAACTTGGAAGTTGGCAAGTATGCCAATAAAGTCCATAAAGACGAAAGCACTTAAACAACAGACATGTGCTTTTACTTAACTTTACATGTACCAGTAAGGGTTGAATTAACCCTGTGTTCAGGCCGACCAATAAGTGTAAAGTTGGAATGCCCTGGCAGTTTATGCAAGTCCCTAGGGAAGGGTAGTCTGTCCCAGTCTGCTTCACAGGGTTCCGTCCATTCCCCCTATTATAGGATTTTCGCGGCTCATAAATACAGCGCTATCGCTGATTGGCCTCAGGTCACTGCCCCCGTTCCACGTGTTTTAATCAGATTTTTCCCACCTCTCAGAGAAGGCATAGTTGGTAGGAAGGGCACTGAGCACAGAGGCTGATAAATACGGCGCTATCGCTGATTGGCCTCACGTCACTGACCCCCTTTGAGGTAAAGTGACTCTTGGTCCTTTTTGTGTGAGGGATCCCTTAACTTGCTTAGAAGGACGTCATTTTAAGTCGAGAGAGGGTTTAGTCACTTGCCGCCAGATTTAGCGCTGGCCAAGCATTTAGGGACTAGCCCCCGATTTGTTAAGTGAATTTAAGGCCAGGTTGCCATGCACACAGGGTTCCGGTAATCAGTTCGTTAGCTGTCCCACACTACACTTTCTCTACCACCAAGTTCTTTATATATAATAAACTGTGACCTATTTTCGCCACGTATAGAGTCCTGTATAATTTAAATGAATCATGAGGGGACATCGGGAATGCCTTCATTACATGTAACGTGTGTGTGTGTGAAGATTTTTATTACATGCAGAATTCAGGTCCCTTCACAAATGACTCCACCACTAAAAATGTGCCCTCCCCACCCCTTTATTTCATTTCCATTAGGTCTCTCTCTGCAAATGGAACTCTCTTTCTGCACTACTCACTGGTGCATCTACTCTGTCTGCTCTGTGGAAACTTCTACTGCAAATGCCAACATCTTGTTACGTAAAACCCATGCGTCTCAGACATAATCTAGGGACACTTGAGCAAATTGTGAAGACCGGCAGGTTCATAGCTGCTTTTACACTGCCACTGATTTACACTTTGTAATAACCTACAGAGATAGAAACGTGGAACAGTTAATTTAAAACACACACCTGAACTATTACATACCTCCTAACATTTGGGTAGATGGCATCAGGAGAGGGGGCATTGCTATGCCACAATGTGGGCGTGACTAGTGGCTATTACGCGAAACGCTGCTCAGTTCTCTCCTCCCCTCCAAACACTTTCATTGCCATGAATAAGGGGAGAATTCAATTCCGCAGAGAACACCGCCACGCTAAGTCTTTTACCGTTAATATGGTAATTTTAACTTTAGCGACTCAGAAAACAAAAAAATGGCGTTGAAATTACTGTATAAACGGTAATTACGCTGCTTTTTGCATGGGGAAGCCTATATCATTACGGCAGTGGTACTTGATAACTAGTGATAACAGAAATCATAAACAAAAATCTTTTTTTCTGACAATAAAACCCCAATACTATTGAAAGCAGCAATCCAACATAGCCCTTTTTCATTAACTATCAAGTTAAGTACCCTTAAAGCATGTATTTTTCTTTGCCGTCATCCTACAAATCATTATCTATAAGGCAGACTAGTATGGCTGCCAGTCACACTCACAGACTCACAGATCTCAACATATCATGTGATGGCAGAAGGAGGGAGAGGATTTTACAATGCACAGCACAGATTGACCTCAGAGGGACATTCCAAAGCATCTCTGCTCACATCATGTGCCATGTGACTGTGGTTACCATGGTAGTCATATGACACAGTCAAGCCCTGCAGGATTACAAATCATTAATAGCAGCTTGAAAAGTCAAAGAAACAAAAAAAATGTAATTACCAATATTCTTATAGCCTGCCACAATGATTTACATAATAAAAAAAAGTGAATTTAATTTAGTCATGGGACTGCTGTTTTAAAAATATTTTTTTAACTCTGAATATTAATTAAATCTAGTTTTAGACCTTTTTATTTTTCATTAGAAAAATAAAACCCCAAATCTGGGCAATACAGCTCAAGCATGCATACATCTGCATAATGTGACCCAGCGAGGCGTTAATTAATTATTACCACTTCAGGCCAGTTTCGCTCAGCGAAACATTAATATTTTTAAGGCGATAACTGATTGGCGATAAAAAGAAAATCAGACTTCTTGCCATGGTGTGGCTTTCTATAATAAAATGGCCACACAATGCTGTGACCAATTTGCCATATATCACAATTCATTACTCAAGTGAAAAAACAGGACAAAAAAACAGTACAAATCAGAGACGTATTTGGAGATGTTGCAGTTGTTAAATAAAGGCCCCTTGTACCGTCCTTGTCCTCAGAACAGACATCAGTAATCACAGACTAGCAGTGGGTGGGATATGAATGGGTGATGGACAGATGTGCTGCAGCCATGCACTCCAGTCATTTTATCATTATTATTACTACACACTATTTCAAGGTTTGCTCCAGTATTAGGTAACAAAGGATTCATGTCAGGAATTGAAAGTCTCCCAATGACACAGATATGAACTCACCCAGCAAACTGCAGCAGACCGGGCTTTACCTCTAGTACAGTACAAAAGCCTATAGTGATGTGTTATAACGGAGCATTAGGTTTTTATATACTGTACAAGAGAAGCGAAAATATAAATTATCTCCAATACCTGAAGGAAAATTATTCTATTAATAAATGTTGATTTAGGAAACTTCCATTTTCATCTTTGCGCGGGGGAAATTAAGGTTTGCATCAACATATTGCACAGATACTACATTATATTGGAAAGAGCGTAACGATTAAGCTCATGAAGTGTTTTTGACACGTTCCACTATCTTAGAAACATAGAATTTGACAGTAGAAAAGAACCACTTGGCCCATCTAGTCTGCCCATTGTTTTATTAACCTATGGTAACCTCAGACCATATTTGGTGCTTTAATCTTTGTAAGGATATCCTTATGTCCATCCAAAGCATGTTTAAATGGCTCTACTGTATTAGTCTCTACCACCTCTGATGGGAGGCTATTCCACTTATCCACTACCTTTTCTGTGAAGTAATTGTTCCTCACATTTCCTCTGAACCTACTTCCCTCCAGTGTCAGTGCACATTCTAGTATACTAATATTTCTCTTCCTATGAAGAATGTTTCCTTCCTGTACCTTATTACAACCCTTGATATATTTGAAAGTTCCAGTCATGCCCCCCTCTCCCTTCTCTGCTCCAAACTATACATATTAAGATCTGTTAGTCTTTCCGGGTAAAGTTTCTGCTGTAGGCCATGCCCCGTTTTAGTTGCCCTTCTTTGTACAGTCTCTAATGTATTTATATCCTTTTGGAGATATGGCCTCCAGAACTGAACACAGTATTCTAGATGAGGCAGTATCAATGACCTATACAGTGGCATTATTACTTCTTTCTTTCTGCTACTGATTCCTCTCCCTATGCAACCAAGCGACTCCTAGATCTCTTTCCTCCTCAGTAGTTTCCCTTAATACTATATTTAGCATGATTTTGCACCTTCAGAGAAACTAGATAGCCTTGGGCACCCTGTCCGCCTCCTGTAGTGGAAGGAATAGTGCCAACATGTCCTGCCAGTCAGAGGGCAACTACTGTCCCAGGCTGTGGCTATCAAGGTGTGATGGTAGCTCTATGGTAGCCAGAGAACCAACAAAACACCTATCTCTGGGTTGGCATTTGTCCAGGCTTTGATTTATAAACATTTTACTTTGACACAGATTCCGATGTGTAAGAACATTGTATTGTATTTGTGAAATGCTTCTTCATACAAAAACATGAATTGCCACAAAGCATTATAGATTTTTGGAACCAACCTCCACCATATGTACTCCTTGTCATTATTAGAGATGCTCGGGCTCGGTTTTCTGAAAACCGAGCCAACCCGAGTAGGCTTGCAAGCCGGTTCGGTACTTTTGCGCGTCCTCGGATCTGAATAGAGGCAAAACGTCATTGTTGCGTTGTCGGATCTCGCAGGTTTTGGATTCCATAAGACCTCCCTCCCCAGGAGATCCAGTGACATTGCTCACTCAGAAACAGGGGTAGCAGTGTTCTTGTCACTCTCCGTTCTCCAGCGACATTGCTCACACAGAAACAGGAGAGTTAGCAGTGTTCTTGTCACTTGACAAAAATTGACTGGAAATTAATGTTATTGAGGTTAATAATAATGTAAGAACAAAAAAAAGAGCCAAATTATGTAACTTTAGAAAATTAAATAAATACGGATTTTAGGAAAAAATAGGGATCCAAAACCAAAACACACGAGGGCGGATTTGTCAAAACCAAAACACGAAGTTAATCCAGATCCAAAACCAAAAAACGAGGGTCAGTGAACATCTCTAGTCATTATATGAGCCTTTGATGTAGTTATTTTTGAATAATGACCGCCGGTTCCTTAATGACTGTCTGTCAATATAATATATCCACCTTAGTCAGTGTATTGCTGCGTTAATTAGTTTGTAGTGTTGCAATGTGTGTGTGGAAAGTATATTATTATATTTTAACCTGTGTCCGTAAATCTATAGAGGTATGTACTTTTTTTTATTAGGAACATATGTGTTTTTGTTTACACACATTTTAAATGTCCCCTTTGCCCAATTCCTGCTGGGAGTTATGTCAATATGAATTTTCTAGCAGTCTCTGGATTAACCCTCGATCAGATGAAACTTCACATATACAGTAGATGAAAATACGCACATATTGTAGTTGGAAGCTGTCTGCAGGCCAGTGATGGATAGATCTCACAGCAGATGATCACTAAGAAGCACACAGCAATATATACAGCTATTGTGACTGACACAAGTGAGCAACAGACCTGTACAAACAAAGCGTTGGCTGACTTAGTGTCACTGAGGAATACGCTTGTCACTGTGTATTTTCTAGACATTATTAGATTCTTGTTGGCACAGCAGCATTCCCAATACATTACAAAGATTAATGCTCAAGTCCGCTCCATGGATCACTAAATCAAAGGGGCTAACGGGACAACACGTTGGGAGGATACGCTGATAAAATGTAGAAGCTGTAGAATTAATGATCAGTTTAATTTTTTTGTTTAGAGCAGATTTGTCACATTAAGTAACATCACAGAGCTAGAATAAATAATCACATCCTAAATTGGGACAATAGATGTTACTATCGTTTCTCCCAAAGGAGCTAGAAAACGACGTCATATTTTGTTAGGGGTGCTGTTGTCCTGTTCTCAGTCCTGCCTTCTCCAGCTTAGCCCCAGTAGACTAGCCATGACTCATGCACTAAAAATACATATGAAGAATATAATATACATGTTTTGATTTGAGGCATTTCATTCAACAACCAAAGGTGTGAGTATATTAGAGCATGTTCACAGGCCCAGAAGTGGGTTATCTATGTAAATTAGATGCAAGTGGCAAGGAGTGACTTAGTGACTGAAGGCTGGCATGTCTAGTCAGTTCTTGTTGTGCTGGGTTCTGAGGTGGCTGCTCAGGTAAGTCTTGTTCAAGCTCTTTGAAGGGATTATCCTTGTATCAGATATCTTTCCTGAGGACTGACTCAAGGTGCTGACTCCATGATATCACTCTCGGTGCAGGTTGTCCACAGCCCTACAATTGAGCTCTGTGGCAGAGCTTCTATCAAAATCTATTGTGAGCTCACAGCCTCTTGCAACATGGAGGGTTCTTGGAGGGGGAACCCAATATGGGATTGTTCAAAAGTAGGCTGTCATGTTCCTACAACCATACCAGGACTTATCTGGCCTTGTGACCAGGAGCCACAATCTTCAGGGAAAGCCCATTCACAGATGTGTACAATGGAAGCACCCCATCCGCTAAAATGTTGATATATCCTGTGTCATTCAAAGGCTGATGTGCTCTTACCAAGGGAGGGGCGTGCGCAAACAAAAGTTCACCCAATTTCAATGCACCGCCACCACCTGGATAGATCCATGGACTCGTGCACTTTCCTGGAGCAGAGCCTGGTTTAGTAATGGGCTGCCATACCCAATCTGACCAGGTAAGACAAGATTCTGATATAGCTATTTTAGCACCACTGTTGAGCTCTCTCACTGATTGTAGCTCGCCTGTAACTCTGCATAAGTTGTGTCCTCTTCTCTCAGCCTTACATCAGTGGCCTATTTCTGACCACAGCGGGATACACCTGCAATACTGTCATATAAAATCCCTAACACACAGAACTATGCCTCATTCAAAGTGAATGAAGTCTATTGTCTTGCCCTTTCTCTCCATCAGAATTGAGCACATGCAGACACAATAATAATAAATTGGTACCTGCATTAGGCTAGTGACACACGATGCATCTGAGCATCTGTGCGTTTTAGACCCAGAAACCTGGAACCCAACACCATCTTCTTGGCACACTACTATTAATATGCTCTATAAAAGTTTCCGTATCAGCGCTAGGGTGTCAGGAACGCAACATTTCAGTGCAGGCATAAAAAGAGTGTAAGCACGTGGGTCTTGAGAAAAAGAGAAGCGTAATGGATCCAAGGGTCACCAGTCTAAAATACAAAGAAAGGTGTACCTAATAAAGTGGACACTCACCGCATGTATATATAAAATATAGGTTACGTATATGTAACAGTACTCTATCATTTCATTTAAGAATGAAGTATTTTCATATTGGAAGTAAATAAGCATAATGTAAAGATCATGCATAACCACTAAGTGACATTAATATATAACAGATGTGTATTACTGAGCTGAACAATATCTGAAATAATGCAAATGTTTATACTTAACCAAGTATGTCCACCATGCGATGTCTTACCCCGGTACACTAAACTGCTGTGTTAGAAGGGAAATGTTCCTCTAAATGAGCAGGCGGAATGTGATTGACAAGCTGACAAATTCAGTAGCATTAATGAACTATAAATTTGTGCAGGACCAGCACTAGCTCAGCTAGTGCTGAGTATTGCTTTACTCCACAAACTAAAGACACTGTTGACATATAGGGCAAACGTCACAGGTCGGACCCGAGGACCTAACGCCCGATGTACACACCTGCTCACGATCCCTGAGCAACCTGCCGGCTCCATAGCACCGCAGCTCCCTCTGACACCAATAATCTGTTTTGTAGGACCGCGTATGTGCAGACCCAGATTTTTCACCACCTCCTCCCATTCATTGGAAGACTAATTATCCCTCAGGATAGGGATAATTAGTTAGGGATTAGATAGTTGTCTCCAGCAACTCTGCAGCTAACCACATTGGTCTCCATATCTGCCGCAGACAATCACTCCTGTCTCTAGCAATTCTGCAGCTAACCACAGTGGTCTCTATACCTGTTGCAGATTATCACTCTTGCACTCCAGCGCTTCTAATCTCCAGCAGCCACTTCATACCATCGGGCCTTCTCCTGTCTCAGTTGGATCACCTATTCCCTGTCTCTGTGTTCTCAACTGGTCTCGCCTGGTACTCACTCAGAGGACCGCAGCCTGCGGGGCAGAGGCCACAATGTCCATACCTCCTTGCAGGGGTTCCTGGCGAAAACCATCTGCCTCATTAGACTCAGCCTTAAGGATTCGACTATTATTGTGAATGTGACAACAAAATATGCACTGATTTTTTTTTAATGGAGCCATGAGCAATTAGACAGGCCCTGGCCATGAGGTTAATAGGTATAGGAATACAACTACTGTATTATTAGCAGCTAAGCAAAATGATGGTTCAAATTAAATAGATGTAAAATTAAAATATTTGTCAGAAAAATTGAGAGTTAACAATAAAAGTAAACGGTACTAATATAAAAGGTAGGCAAACAATTTGCATAGACTGGAAAATTGTGTGCTCGGTGTCTGTTATCTGTATATATCATGTGCAATAAAGCACAGCCCAAGGGCATTGGCCATAGGCCCACTATTAGATCACGTAAAAATAAAGCTCGGATAGAAGAGGCTCTAAAAAAGCTTCTGTATACACCCCCAGCTGTCCAAGTACAAAAAGAGATTGCCCCCATTGGAAAGAGGAAAGTTCTCTACTTTCAAGAGCATTGACTGTCCAATGATATTGTAAAATCTCATAGGAAAAATTTAATTATTAAAACTCTAATAGGCAAATATTTTAACTGTAGATTTAGGTGAAGACTTTAGAGTGCCTGCAGAGCTATGCTATTTGCCTACCGAAAAATGTAAGCAACATCAAACAATATTTTTAAACCAGTGGAATGAGTGTCTTATACTCATTTTTTGACCGTTAGGCACGTTAGGCAAGATATCAGATCAGGGTCAACATTTGGTTAGAACTGCACATGAACTAAGATGCCCAGAATTGATGTACAGTTTGTTACACCACAACAATGGTCCTTATACCCGTGTATGTCCGTATTATTAGCAGGCTTTATCTTCACAGTGTACAGCACACACAATGTCTCACTTCCTGGAATTCAGATCATATCCCACCATATGGAACAGTTTCAGTGGACAGCTGTTTAATATCTTAAGTAACTAATTGGATAAATGTGTCAATTGATGGAATGACCTTGATTGATGGACAGAATCATCTAAAATAAATAGAGGTAAGGGCCCTTCATGGCTGGGTGTCATAAAGTAAAACATTGATCATTTGCTGATATGAGAATATGTGAGTATATATCAGCCAATTTCCATACATTTATAGACTATGTAATGTTTTCTTAAAGGAACACCAGCATAAAACAATTTCATTTTAAATGTTTTTAATAAAAGCCAGTTTCAAATTAATGTTTTGTCTGTTTTTTTTAGCTTGGAAATGCTTTATGGACAAGCCCACTATGGAGGCCTCCTCCCACTGCCCCCCACCCCCCCTACTTTTTATATATGTTCCTGTCAGACTGGGTGTGTGGCGCATGGCTGTGACATCATAGCAAAGCGCCACACTCCCTGACCATTACCAACATGGAGGAGCAGCAGCTGGGAGCTTCAGAGTAAGAGGATGCTGGATGTCGCCTCTCTATTTCAGTGGCCAGGCTCGGTTACAATGGGAAAATAAAAACCATGAATGAGTGACATTACATCACTCATTCAGTGTTTTAAGCGTCCCCTAAACTTTGACACCCTAGGCAACTATCATGTTGGCATAGTGGTAGTGCCAGCCCTTCCAGTAGGATACACAACACTATAAGCTAATTGGCAATAATGGAGGTATCTAGTATAATACAGCACACACAATTTACCCATAAACTCTGCTGTTTTGATAGTCAATTGGATGCAAATCTTAGTCAGTGAAGACTTTTGGGCATCAGTTTTACTATACAAAAATAGGTGACAACTATACCCTTTCAGGCTATAAGCAAATAGGGTTTTGTTTTCTTTTTAAAGCATATTTGAATCTACAAATTCTATATTAACCTTTATCAACATACAAAAAAGCTCATTAAAAATAAGTATTTTTCTTCAGATTATGGCATATTCTGGTGTGGAAAATAATGTACCGTATTCCTAAACTGAACTACAAATAAAAGCTCTAAAGTGTGTATGCGTGTAGAAAAGGTAAGCATTGCTGCCTCCTGTTGTGGCCGACCACCATAACAAGCCCAGTCCGAGTGCTTTTTACTGCCATTATCTCCCTGGTGAGACGCCGGGTGTGGTCAGTGTGGGCGGAGATGTTCGTTAATGTCATATCTTTACAACGGACCATGTCCACAGTACAAGCTCCAACTATTGAAGTGGACGCCAAATACTTGTTGGCGAACAACGAAACCAGGAAAATTGACATCTCTATGAGTACGACAAGCTTTGATTAAGCAAACTACAATGCAGCATTATATATGTGTTTGCTTGACATATACGTATTTCCGGTTAAGCGTGCCAGTTACTATTGTTTGCCATTTTGAAAAAGCTGCTGAGATGGTGTGAGCCGGACGACCAATAAGACGTTGCAAGCTTCATGCTTGTGGTCTCGTATTGGTCCACACCCCTCTCAGTCAGGGGTGGAACAGTGTATCCCTAGGTACCCTAGCAAAGTTTGGCTAGGGGCCTGGTTATGTCAAAGTAACCTCCAAGCCCCCCCCCCCCCCCACTCACAGAGGACGCCTCCTCGGAGCGTGCAGGGCCGGAATCTGCGCCACCGAAAAGAGGACTCTGGTAGCCTTGGGGGGGTGATGTGGAGGCACTTGGGGTGTGGGGGGCACCCAAATGCGGTCTTGGGGGGTGCGGGATTCCTGATGTGGTCTCAAGCTAGCTCTGCTACTGCCCTTAGTAGCATAGCAACACAAAGCTGAAGAACGAGCAAGTCCCTGGAAAGATGGCTGCATGGAGCAGCCCCGGGGTTTGGTGAGAGGACCAGTGGGTAGGGTGATTTTTTCTCCCATTGTAGTGGAATGCAGCTTTATTTTTCATTTACAGTGTGTTCCATGCTACCCCTGGTGACAGACTACACAGGATGAAGCAGGATAACTGAAAGGCAAGGTGGATATAGTATAAGACGAAACTTAAATGTTTAAATATGATTGATTTTAAAAAGTTTAATTGAAATAGGACAACTGGCTAGAATACAGGTTCGGCTGATAACAATATTTCAAATTAATTGTAGATATCTGGTTGAGTGTGAGATAGTTTCCTCTATATAAATGGCTCCACCTGAAATACATTTAGTGTAGGTCTGTTAATAAGAAATCCAGTGATTGCCAATTGTGCTCTAATGATACTTCTTTCTTCATAACCTTGAAGTGTTAAATAAGCTGAATAAACCATTTACTGTAAACTTCTTGTATCTATTCATCCCGAGAAACTCCATACACTCATTTTAATTACCGCAGAGTAAACACAGGAGTTAATTGATCTGAATGAAAGAGAGATGCAATCGCTTCAAACTATTTTCATTGAGTTGAACTGCGTTACCATACTAAGAAAACATTTTATAAAGGTTACACAAAGTATTCAGTGGCTGCCGCTACCTCTCGCTGCTTAACTAATAAGAAATATGAACCAGTCAGAGAGAAGCAAGATGGTTTGGTTTTCAGTAACATAATGTGGTATATAAGAACTTGTCCTGTCTTATTTTTATCCCCAAGTGTGAGTCAAATATGAAGCAATGCCTGGGGGAAGTCCCGTTCTCCAACAGAATGGATTATTCACATTTATCTTGCAATCTGCTCTCTCCGAGTTCTTAAAATTCACTCACTTGGCAAGTAGAGAATTATCATGAGGAATGAAATAATTTCATAACTATGAGATCATGCCGCATTCCATGAAACTGACACTTGCTGGGATTGTCCAGGCTTGGGCACTGTTTTGACTTACAGGTAATCCCACTTCATTAATTCATTTAACATGGAAATTATTTGGGGGGAAGAAAATAGCATGTCAAGAAAACCACAAGTGCTTTATATGTAGGGTGGAATTCATAATATATACCGGATAGGCGATAATCTGTATTTCCTCCCAGAGACTCAACACCACACCGATATTATTCAATATTGTTGCAATTTCCTCCAAATATTAGATGTCAGTTGTCCAAAAAAAAAAAAGAATCTAAGCTGTAAATGAAAAATAAAATATGGATTGACAATTTATATTTCTTTAGAGCCAGTCCTTTAGAGGTTTGCGCTAAGCGTCCTCATGTGATTGTGGATAGATAAAATGGTAACAAAGACTAAAGCTGGGGCTAGATCCTTCTCAAGAAAAGTGCAGCTTCCGCCTACACACGGCACCACAGGATCATTATTCATGAAGTGAATCTAGTGAGTTCACTGCAGCCCATCAATTCACTAGGAACCAGTCATGAGCCACTGAAGAGGTTAGTACAATGTGTAACTGTCGTGTTAGGACTATAGAATGCATTATATATATATATATATACATATATATATATATATATATTAAAAGCACACAATAGATATAAAAACAGCGCTAATAACCAAAACGTAACCACCAATGTAAATCACTGGTAAAATGATGTACCAAATAAACACAGTCAGTCCCTGAAAAAACACATAGCTCATTTAAGAGCGGCAGCCTTGAATAACTTGGATCCAGATGGTTAGTCCGGAAGGGTGTAGTAACTGCGAATGGATAAACAAGTATGGCGCCCCAATGTGTAGTATTGTGAGTAATTTATAATATCAACCCATCTGGTGCTGGGCTAACAATTGATCCTGGTGGAGGTTTTATCACATATTGGTGATATATTACATAACTATATTACACTATATGTGTTTTTTCTATTCTTTGATCCACATTGTCGCTACTGTTGGAGAGGGGGAGGTATCACCTCAGAAGAGGAACTCCTATTCTACCATATGTTCTTCGACTTCATCTTTATGGTACGCATTGTATTACATCTTCCTAAATTACTCACAATACTACACATGGGGCGCCATACTTGTTTATCTATTCGCATATATATATATATATTCGTACACCCTACCGTAAACTCTAATATAGTATTAGCAGCGACTGAGGAGTTCTATAGCCATACATAAGCACAAAACCACAGGCTAAATGCTTTTATTAAGTCAGGTGACTTTCTAATATCCGCAGTAATTCCAGTTACAATACATATAATACACGTTATAATGAAAAAAGTAAGAGATAATGAAGGAGAATACTGGCTTGCCTTTGGTGCAGCAGTTGAATATTATATATAACTGTCCGGACCAGTGCCCCCCTAGGCTACATGTGCACCCCATATGCTAGGAGAGGGGTCCAAGATGCCGATGTATTGGGGCCCAAGCTCTCGCTCAGAGGCCTTGTTTATTTCCCAGCTCTCCACTGTCAGTTATCTGCTATTCTAGTCATCACTTTAATTCATGTTAATTTACATCACGGTCCCTTCTCACGTAGCCTCCTACCCCCATATCTGCACAGCTCCCCTGTCCCTCACACAGCTCCTGGTATCTTAATCAAATCATCTTATTTTTTATTGCTCCTGTTAAATGTACCCAGTTCATTAAATTTTCCATCTGACACGCAGTACCCAGGAACAGTGTATTATTGGATCTTCCTCCACCCCCAGTATTATATCATCCATTAGGCATAAATAGCCGTGTGCTGCTTCCTTTCTGCAGCACAACATTTTAGACCGTGCTATGTATCATGGTAACCCAGGACCAGACTTGTGACCACACTTGTGGACTCTCTTGTAATGTCCAGCATTCTTTCTGAGAGAGTTTGGAATGTCCAGCATTCTTTCTGAGAGAGTTTGGAATGTCCAGCATTCTTTCTGAGAGAGTTTGGAATGTCCAGCATTCTTTCTGAGAGAGTTTGGAATGTCCAGCATTCTTTCTGAGAGAGTTTGGAATGTCCAGCATTCTTTCTGAGAGAGTTTTGCAATCTCCCTGATGTCAGGGTAGAACGAGAAGGATCGGATATGACTCAGGATGATAACCGATTTCCGTCACCACACTCCTCCCACCACAGACAGAGCATGATGGCATGAATAATGTCATTAAGTCTCACCCCTCTCTCCAACTCCAGGAAGAGTATACTTTCCATAGTTCCTGCTCACTCCAATCAGTAGTGCCCACTGCTATTTAAAATCAGGTAGACCTTGTACTAGCTTAGAGCTTTAACCTCCTCTCTATCAGTCTGAAGTTAACCTCTCCATATTCCTGTATGTACCTCTCAATTCTCATCACATCACTCTTTCCACACTCATCAGCTGTCCGGAATGATAACCATAACGTTTGTTCACTTCTTTGGTTTTCGGTCTGTCATAAAAACAAAACAAAAAAGGAACGTAGAGTAGAATCACCTGCACCAATCAACACTGCTCAAGCCAATCCCAAACACTTCCCCTGTGTTTTGTTTTCTCACCATTATCAATCAGTCATCACCATTTATCTCAGCCACACCCATATTCCTTCTCTTAACCCCCAGATATTTCACAGGTTACATTCTCCTTCCCCACACATCAGTCAGAAGGTGCTATCTACCATAGATTCTCTCACCTCAATTCCCCAATTAGAATCAATTTGTACTTTCATTTCCCTAGTTTTCAATTTGATCCGTATACAGGTTCCTCTATTCCTTTATTTCAATTCAGTTAAGTGTTTCTCTAGTTACTTCATTCAATTTGTGTAACCCTATTCACATGTCCTACGCCCATCTTCCCAGTCCTTGTAGCAATTTCTACAGTTCCTTCATTTAGTTTGTATAACCATTTCCATGTTATACATGTAAATTGTACACCCCTTCCCAGCCATTACACAACTGTAATGGCCACTCAAATCGTATATACATTTCATGCGCCCTTCTTGAGACGTAGAATTGTTTCCCCACCTTACCTCAGTCCCATTCATACTGAGGCTTCACAGCCCATGTTTGGTCATTTCCCACAGCTCTCTCTTTCCACCTATTTCCCCTGTCCTTTATATTAAAATTTACACTTATCCCATATTGCATATTCATGGTCTTGTTTTCCTAGTTTCCTGTGTTTATTTGCATGTTTGTTTGACATTCGATTGGTTACATATTTCCTCAGTTCTTATAAGATACATAAACCCATAACCCCAGTCTTTAATTTAATTTATATTTATATTTCCCCAAATCCTTATTTACATTTATACCCATTTCTCCAGTCTTTCATGAAGTATAAATCAATGTCCTAAGTCCCAGGTTTGTATAACCATTTCCCTAGTTTATTCTGTTCACATGCCCGTTTCCCCAGTCCTTTATTCGGGTTACATCCTTTCTTCTCCCCAGTCCTTCACTTTCTGACATCAATCACCCAGTTCTAATTCTTAAGTTTTGCTTCATAATTCTGCATGCTGAAATTCATTAGTTTAGGACTTCTTCAGTCTCACTTCTGTTTACCTGCACTATAATCCATCATCACCATTTATTTATATAGCGCCACTAATTCCGCAGTGCTGTACAGAGAACTCACTCACATCAGTTCCTGCCCCATTGGGGCTTACAGTCTAAATTCCCTAATATACACACAGATTAGGGTCAATTTGTTAGCAGACAATTAACCTACCAGTATGTTTTTGGAGTGTTTCCATCCTTCTATCAATGTTGTGTCCAGAGGATCCACATATCTCTCCTATATCCTAAACAGTTATCTTCCTTCTGCTATACCCACAAATTATCTTTTCTTCCAGTTTTTTGTAAGATAATCAAACTTACTACTTCCATTTACTGATTTACCATTACTTACCGTACACTAAGGAAAATGCTTTAGACAGGATGAGAGGATGGAAGTGCGGAATATGGAACCATGTAAGCATGTCGTGATAAGAGATCGATGATGAGTATTCTCTTCAGGGACAATCGTCTATACTAACGGAACTAATCCAACAAGATGGAAACGAGAGAAAGAAAATAGTCCCAAAATTAAATCTTACAATAATTCTTGTCAAAAGACTTAGAGGTCTATTTATGGTCCTTCACAGTTTGTCCCTGTTATTAATCAATTCTTATTGCAGTAATAAGAAATTATTTAACGTTGCATTTATAAAAATTGTTCATCGGGGACAGCGGCTCTGAAAAGAGCCTGTCCCTGCAGAGAGTCTAGGTCCTTACCCGGCCAATGCACTACGCATACTCAGAAAACTATTAGCGTTAGGAGGGAGGAGCATGAAAGCCTGCTGGGGAAGTATCAAAAGATCCATCTCCTGTGATGCCGCCCCTTATAAGCTATACATGCAAACACCATGTTTACATGATGTTGACTATCGGTGTCAAGATCCAAAAAGCTTAGCTTTGATAAATGAAGAATTATGAGGACTGCAGTATTCTGCGATAGCCTAATGCAGGAAACTTGATAAGAAGCCCCTTAGACCTAAAGCTTGAGACTTGTTGATGACTCATTTCAAACTGAAACAAGAGGCAGTGACCGAGCGGCATACAAATACTGGCTGTTTGACATTAAAATGCTTAGCACGCTACATTCCAAACCCAGGAACCAAAATGCGTTTAGAATTGTTTCTCACTTTACAATTAATGGTCCAAGGAAGAAAGAACCACCAAGGCACCAAGGTTATTTTATTCTCTTCTGCATGCCAAGGATTCCAGTTCCCCCACCTTCATCTGCCCCCTGGTAAATGTTCATAATGAGCCTGGGATTATAACCGGTTTCTCTATGTAGTCTTCCGATAGGTGAGAGAGACCCATAACCACGTCTGCTTTATAATTACTCAAGTATGTTGTACTGCAATGTCACTCTGCTATATAATGAGTTGAATATAACAAAAGACCATACCATTTTTTAAGAAAGAGTGGACAGATGACTTCTATAAACTGTATTTTCATACTACTGACTGTGGAGATGACAGGTTCACTTTAAAGACTAAAAAAAAAAAATTAATCCTGTGGCTACTACTTCAAAAACATGAAAGCAGAAAACTGCCAGAGTACATCATAAAAACACTGTAACATGCTGGAATAAAATCTGTATACACTCTATCATTACATCTTGTGTATTATGTGAGCACGGTGTAATGAGGTGTTAATGAAACGAAGAGTAGCCATGGAATTTTTAGAAGGTGATTTAAGGCATTTTACTCGGCAATCTGATAAAACACCATGTTCTGCTAGATACGTTATTCCGGGTCCTTGGTTAGTTTAGACTAGTTTTCATTTACATCATGCTCCAAACCTTCTTCAAACACGTAATCACCTTGTTTCAGAACAGAATTGTATACGCTCGCCAAAGCAGCCTGTAACAGCATTTGCAAATGCTGCTGTGCACATCTTATTTGGAGGAGGAACAGGATATACAGAATCTTATACAGCATTTTTCAGGGTTTATATTGCGGATCGAAATATACACAACAGCCATTTTTTCTGCCTACAGTGTACTATGTACCTACGATGTCGCAGGAACATGGTTTTAGCAAGGTGCAACTTTGCGCCTAACTTTGAACAAGGACCTCTGACTACAGGAGACATTCTATTTTTTAGGGCTCAATTTTGAGTCTTAAAAGTCGCCTTATGGTCCCCAAAATATGTCTATAAACAAACGGACAATGTGTTCCAGAAATGATAGACAGTTGCTTAAATGCTGAAGCAGAACATAAAATATGAACCAGTGAATTAAGCGAGTGAATAAGCACCACTTGGCAATCCTGACTGCTAGCGTGCAGCACGGTACAGTTCTCAGATCAGTAAATACTTTGGGGGAAACCACTTACTGTTTTCATTTTGTTCTGGTATTTCTAGAAATTAAACCATGAGAAAATGTAGGGAAGGCTTAATGAAATGTATTGGGTGGCTTGGAAATGGCTTTGATTTGTACCTGTGGGGACTTGTGTGAGCGCCAGCAGTATTGGTGGCTATGGAGACTGGCCAGCACTATATTCTCGTCAGTATCCAACTGGCCAAACCGCAGGGTCTCCTGTGTGTCATTACAGACGACAAAATGACTGTAGATCAGCTCCTCTGCCTCGGGGCACTGGTTCTGAAACAGAGAAACAACAGACTGTAATAAAAGCAAAACCATCAAAATACTTTCTCTGTGTCCTAAGTGTTCACTTACACTGGTTACCAGGAAAGGACTCACAACTGTATTTTGTGCACAATGTGCAGGAACGACTGGAGGAAAAGGGCCTCAATATCAGTAATAAACACAATAAAACGCAAACAGTGTATAAATGTTATTATTAATGTTATTTACATAGTGCAATTCATATTACACAGCGCTGTACAAAAGATATGTAATCATTCCCTGCCCCATTGGAGCATACAATCCAAATTACCTACCACACACACACACGGGTCCATTTTGTCAGAAGCCAATTAACGTACCAGCATGTTTTTGGAGTGTGGGAGGAAACCAGAGCACTTGGAGAAAACCCACACAAACACGGGGGGGGGGGGGGGGGGGAAGGGTACATAAAAACTCCTCACTTCCCTACTGGGGATTTAACCCACGAACCAAGCTCTGCAAGGCAGCAATGCTCACCATTGTGCCACCGTGCTGCCCTCAGTAGTGTGCATGTGTTAAAGTGCTTAACATGCCTTAACCTTCTTGAGATTATAGATAAAATTAATTTCTCAGTCTAAGACTCCTCCTAACAGTTCAGATCCCGAGGGGTCTGTGCAAATTCTTTGACTCAGAAAAGAACATGGCCTAGTGGGAAGCCACGTGTTTTCACAAGAATGTTAGCAAGTTGGGCACATCTGGTGGGGTTTGGGTGGATGATGGGAAAATATAATTCTCTACCAATTTTGCTACTCAAAATGTCAAGAGATATGGTCTTACTAATATTGGCTGTGAATGGCAGAGGAGTGGTGAACGTGTGCCGCACGCATCAGTAATTAAAGGATATTTTGTGAACAGAGGAGGAGATTAAGGGGAGACATAGCACTCTCAGAGTTATAGGCACTTCCCTGGGGTGTAGCCACACCCCATTGTGTTGTGTACACGCCCCCATAATAATGCAGACACGCCCCCTTTCATCGACTGTGCCACTTTGAAGGACTCCAATGTTGTCACTGGTTCTTAATGAATACTGCAGTTTAATTCTGTTGCTTTAAATAACACTGCAATTTTACATCATGAAGTGCTCTCAATAATTAGAAACTTTTACAAATAAATATGAAGCTAATATTCTAATAACAAAGTTTTCATACAAGAGAGTTTTAAGGTTTTGCCCAATAGATGGCGGTTCTAGTTTCACCCTAGGACAATAAAGAACTTGATCTGCAAGACAATATGATATCAGCAGCAGTTAGCACTGACTATTAATATTGCTCTATACATGCAATGATCACACATTATTCTTTCACTCCTTCCTGCATGTGGTGGGAAATACCCATGACATGAGAGGAAACAAGAAAATTACTAAAACAATTACAGAAATATGTCCTCCTGAAGATCATGTTAACATTGCCAAATCCCTTTATAAATCAGTAAAACCATTCTTAGAATATACCTGTCAGCAATATAACAGTGTGACATATGGCTTCGCTTAATGAAATACACAACACTCTATCACTCGCCTCAATTCGTAATATTACAGGCAGCAACAGTTAAGCGAGTCTCTCATTCACACGGTGATCTGTAGGTAACCATTTATGTGTTTATATGACCAGTAGTATTCCTATACGTAACTTAGCCTAGCTTGTGTGTTTAATCAGAGCAGGAAACCCCCCATCAGTGGAGACCATGTTCTGGTATTTTCTGTACATCGGATCTATCTCATTTACAATGTTCTAACACAACTCGCTGCTGCCACACAGACTAGGGGGGTGACTGAGCAAGCTGAATGATGCTTGGTAGGTGACAATCACACAACAGACAGATGGAATGAATTTTGCTATTATACCCCATTCATACCGCACCAAAAACCCGGGTTTTGCAGAGGCACGCTGAAAAACCTGGGTCTTGGTGCAGTATGAATAGTCCAACCACAAAATCCCGGGTCTAAAATCCCGGGACTTAGACCCGGGATTTTGAGAGGGGTAATTCCCGTGTTGGACCCCGCTCGCCTGCAGTATGAATGGTGCAACCCGTGTAATTCCCGGGTCTCACCATTCATACTGTAAAAAAAAAAAAAATTGGGAAGTAAAAAAAAAAGTAAAAAAAAAAAGATTTTAATTAATAAAAAATACAAAACAAATGTTTATTTAACTTATTTTCAGCCAGCGGTGTCTCCGGTGCGTTGCCGGCTGTCAGGGGGACCTCTGGGTACTAAAATGACGTCATTTCTAATGGACTAGAAATGACGTCATTTTAGTACCCAGAGGTCCCCCTGACAGCCGGCAACGCACCGGAGACTCCGCTGGCTGAAAATAAGTTAAGTAAACATTTGTTATGTATTTTTTTTTAATTAAAATCTTTCTTTACACTTTTTTTTTTCTAAAACCCGGGTCGGGCAGGTGCAGTATGAACCCGCCCGACCCGGGAATCTTCTTATCTATACTGCCCTGTGCCCCGGCAATATCCCGGGTTAACAAACCGGGATATTGCCGGGGCGGCAGTATGAAAGTGGTATTATTCAGATAAAATGGATTTTGTTATTATGAAGGCTAAAAAAGTTCTAAATCTTTTACAATGCATCCAGGAGATGCAGAAACAAGGCAGGAAATTGGGAGGAGCTTGATGACTAGTGGGCGGGTAATCATATCATCAGGCCACACCCACATCAGTAAAAACTATGCAGCAAAGAGCGATGATGTAATTTGAGGGGGGGATATCTTCTACAACTCCTGCCAGAAAACTTAATACAGTCCCTCGTATTTGCCCACTGATATCTGGGGTAAGGGTTGTACATCCCTGCTGTCCTCATTTAACAAATATACTATATAGAAGTAATAAAATGTTAATCAAATTTGTATTGTATATCGCTGTACTTATTTTACTTTTGTATATTAAAATCACTCCCCTGCCGGCACTACTATAGTAGTCATAAGCAGCGATAGAAAATCTATTTTATTATTTGTCCTCCAGAATCCAATTCAAATCACTCACCCTTACCTACAAAGCCCCCAAGAACACTACCCCTGCATACATCTCTAATTTCATATCAAAATACTCTCCCTCCCACCCTCTTAGATCTACCTCTGACCTGCACCTTGTCTCATCTCTGGTAACCACCTCTCACTCCTGTCTCTACAAGACTTCTCCTGTGCTGCTCCCCATTGTTTTCATGTCTGCATTTATTTTGTCGATATACAATGGTCACCTGTGATTGGGCTCTGTATTACACAGTGGTCATAAAAATAATGGGTTCTGAATTGTACACTGACCACCAAACAATGGACTCTGCCATGTACATTAGCTACCAGAGAAATGGGTCTGTATTGTTTACTGGTCACATGAGTGGGTTCTGCACTGGAATATTTTATGGGCAGCGCATTGTTCCAGTATGTTGTGGGTGGACACTGTTATGGTAAAGAGTGTGTGGTAGTCACTCTGAGAGTCACTGCTTAATAAAAGATGTGAATAGCAATGGGTATCTTAAGTAGAGCTCACCATTGCAGGAGAGACAGTGCTAAAAGGCCAGAAATATCTGTCAAATCTAGTCAATGTATTGGATGGAGGTCTGATAGACTTGAATGTTTCTGTTTGAACAAAAGTTTGTGTAACAATAGCCCACGGAAGAAAAAAAATCCTACATTTTAACTGCATTGTTCAAAACATGACACTAAAACAGTATTTTGAGCTGTATTTTTTTACAGTGATATTTGAACCAGCTGTAAGGATTTAGATCACACTAGCTCTTGTTTTATGAATGTCCTCCTGCAACAAGCAAAGCCATGGAATGCCCTTAAAAAAGAATGTTTGATATAAAACAGATGTTTTATCTTCTGCTAGGGCTGCTGCTGTAGTGCCATGTTAGGTAATTAATCCAAACACTTCTCCAGCTCTGCAGGCATATAAATAAAGATGACTTTGTTTTTCTTCAGCTAATTCATGGGAGGAGCACCCAAAGCACCCAGGGGAGACCGGGAAGATCGCTTTATTAGCCAAGGGGTTTAGGGCTAGGAATTCTGGCTCCCAATGTTACACATACAATTAATTATATGAGACACACAGCTCGAGAAGGGAGTTGAAGAGAGTCACATGGAACATCTATATTGCACAAGCACTTCATTAAGGGCTCGCTATGGGGGGGACAATGGACCAACGCGTGCCTCATGTCCAAGTGGTTCTTACACAATCAAGATTAATGACTGGAGATTTTCTATAAATGGAGTGATTAATTCAAGGTCATTTCATATTCTAAACAGCTTACTACCTATGATTCATCCATAACTCCCTGTATGGTAGGAGCAGTGTATGGAGACCAATCATTATAGGCAATTGCCATAAAACAAAATGATTCTAGAATGTTGTTGATCACGATACGTTGTTTATGAAAATTCTGACTACTTTGATGCGGAAATGAAGGCATCATGAAGGAGGAGGAAAATGATGGTGGGAGTGCGGAGGCCTCCCAAGTTTACGTGAAGAAAGTGATCGATACGTACAATGCAAGGGTTGACCACAGTCCTGCTTCCTGAGTTACACAGTGCAATGGTGCTCCTAGTGGCCACATTGCAATAAATATAAAATGACTTCTGTTAGTATGGCCTAGCTTTTATTAAGGTGCCAATGAGATAGAAGTAGCCTAGAAGCCCTTCTCTTCAATATACTAAGGCAAACTTAAAACAGAAGGTATTAACATAATCCTATCCAGTTTATAACAACCAGCATTAGATTTATTACTCTAAAAACTGTGGGTCAACCAATTCCGGTTTAGTAGCAGAGATACAGAACACCAGTGTACATCAAACGTGGAAGTAAAGACCAATGACTTTTGAAATTAAAGATTCGAAATGCATTGTGTTGCTTACTCAACTAATAGCATTGACATTTACAGGTATTTAGAATGAAGTGTTTCTCTGGGATGCCAAAACTTAATCAGAAACTAGTTGAGGTGAACAAATCAGTTTGCTTCATTTAAAGACTTATCAAATACTGTGTTGCAATATGTTTAAAAAGACTGGAAAACCCCCTCAGTGCTATAGGAAGTAGTGCTGTGTTTTTGAACTCTATGTAGTATCCGCTCTCAGCTAATGTTATAAAATACAGTATTGTTTTCTGGTGCGCTGAGTGATATTCTCTTTGTCTATACTATAGGTGTCAGACAGTATTGTGTATGTGACATGCATTCTGAAACAATACTATAGAAAGCAGTATGGAGTCCTGGAGATCTATGAAGTGTCCACTCTGAGCAATGTATATCATTGCAAATATACTGATTTTTGTACTGGAAATGTATTGATTTATGAGGTATTATGCCATGTTGGAGGAAACTTGTTATTGTAAAAAAGGAAGAAAGGAAATTCCATTCTAATTAAGTCTTTTCATCAGAGTAACTAACACATCTTTTTAGCCTGAAAACACAACAAGGGTTTGTTACCTTTCTATCCTGTGTATTCTGTCCTGTTAAAAAGATAGGGGACTATTTGAATAATGTAACAGCAAGTAATTTAGGAAATCACAGATTGATGCAAATGTTGTTAAGTTTAAATTACATTAAATCCAAGTTTAGAGAATATATTACATCCTGATGCTAAACATCTGATATAATATCTCAGACTTTTGTGACAGATAGGATCAGGGGGCTAGGTTAGCCCCGGTCACCATGTGTCTCAGAAACAGTATATAAAGAGCTGCATTTTAACTGTAATATACCATCTGTACTTTGGATGATCACTAGTACCTCCAACTAGTGTGTAGTGGTCCTTGTAAGGACCCTTTAGTAATAAACATCACTGCTTGAAGATTCTGCATGACACCTATTGTCTGCTGTATACTGTGATGATCAGATAAGAGCTTACACTCCAGTCCGTTCCCCGGATGTCCAGTGTTGAACACAGTGTCTCTGTGTCAACCCTCTGCCCTCTACACAGAAGGCCTGATCCATAGTAAGTGGCCAAGTGGTACCAGCCAGCCCACAGCAAAGAGGCGCTGCAGCAGCTATCCCAGCTACCCAGAAGTACGCGGCTCCAGGTGCCGGTGAAGGAGCCCGGTGGTGGCAGTTGACTCCTCCTACAACTATTGCACAGGTGACTCCAATAGGAGTGGTCAGTAACAGTCTGCTACTGACGGTGAGAAAGCAATCCAGATAAATTGTGTTACATCCCTTCATCCTCTTCCCAACAGACTGGGTGGGTAAGTAAGCCCATCCAGTCACACTGCCTGTTGGTTGTTTTTTTTAAGCACTATGCTCCATCCTTTCTGAGTCTATGTTATATAAACAATATGGTGTGCTGGAGTATGGTAATGTAGTAATGAGTGTCTCACAATATAGAAGCTGAGATGTAACATGGAAACAATATTTTAATTTTCCTTTTAAACTGTGGGCACTTGCAGATGCAAATACAGGCATCTTGTTATTTTACAAAGCTGTAATCTAGAAGAGGAAGCACTGCAGAGCCATAGAAATGAATTATGCGACTATTATAACTATGAAAATCGTCACATTCTGCATTTCTTGCATGTATATAAACAAATAGAGATAATGTTCCAGCTCTCCCTGGGTGCTTGTTACATTACTTATCTGATTTACAGAACAGAATAACTCTTCTGGCACTGATAGACATGGAAGTGATGCAAGCTGCGTCTCACTGACCTAGTTAACAAGCGTCTTACCTGTTGCCAAGCCTGGATGGCTGTGCTGATGGAGTGTACAGAGTGCTGCCCAAAGTTCACAAATATTGGATCCACCAGGACAGTACAATCAATAAACTTTTCCAGAGCACTAATGGAAATGGCCATGTGCCCCTGGATGTGGAATTGTTTTACTAGACTCTTCATGGTGAGATTACGGCTTTCCAAAAGCTGGCAGTCGGCCTCGGTGGAGAACCGTATCTCTTTACAGACGGATGTGCCACTCCACTGCCGCAGATACACACAGGGCTCCTTAAGAGAGATGACCATGTACTCCAGGTCACTCGGGGTTGTTTTATCAGAGAGAAACGGTTGCAGGCATTTGGGTGGTTCTAAAAGGAAAAACAGCAAAACAAACATAATAAGATTACACTCTGCTGTTCCAATTAAATGTACAAAAAATATAATAACAAGGGAAGTACTTTCTCATATTTGACATTTCTTTGTAAGGTGATCTAATGGCTTTAAAATTGTACACGTTTATTGTGTAAATTAGCTATTTTCCATATCCTAATTACTGTTACTGTGCTGAACTGGGCCAGAAATGGGCATCATTAAAAAATCTCAGTCATAAACAGACCCATTCAACACACTGTCAGCCAAGAGAAACACAAGGAAAGGAAATTTTTTGTAGAAGAGACCAGATGCATCATGTTCAATGTTCATGTTCTTTACACTTTACTTAAGGAAGAACCTTGCTCAACTCTGCCCTGATCCATCTTATGTTTTAGATACAAAATTGATACACTTCCTACAAGGGATACTGTCATCACAGTTATATCATTTAAACTTATGTAAACACAACTTTCAGAAGCCTATCATGACACTATGTTGCATGAATAGATTCTCACTACAAAAGCCCACATGTTTGGAGCTGCAACATTTTTATTTATTTTTTTTACTCATGTTCCACTTTCTCTGTGTTAATGCACTGGATTTGCAAATAGTGACCACCTAGAATTATCATTTACCACTAAAAGGAAAACTCTATTTTGGATGGAGTTCTGTTAATACTTTTTGATAATTCTGAAATACCTTTTGTTCCTGTGATGCACCCAATCCAGTTGGTCCCCAGACACATACAGTGGTTAAGGGAACCAGTCTTTACTCCCACCGACATGCTGCTGATGGACAACAAAGTGCCCATATGGTAATAGCCACCCCACTTTGCGTAGAAATAGGGGAGCACCCCGGGACTGCAGCAGATATTGGGGGGCTCTCCTCACTACATGTGAGGCAGCAGGTTGTCCATCTACAACATGCCACCAGCAGGAACAAGGACAGACCCAACCACCACGACATAGATCGGTTTGATTGCTGGACCTCAGGTAAGTAATATTTAACATGTTTAACTTACGAAGCTACATCCAAAACTCAGTTAACCTTAAATTAACTAATAAAGCTTAGGTGATTTGTGGTCAATTAAGCAGGATATATTATTAAGGGATCAGCACGCAATGTGATTCCAAATCAACTGAGAGAAAAATGTAAATTCGCAATGGTATTAGTTTAAAATTCAGAACTGACAGGGCCCAATATTTATAAAGAAAAAAAAAAACATTAACAAAAAATTATTTTCATCGTGTCGCTTTAAAACACAATCTGATTACCTAGCGTCGTTCTCTGAGCCCTTAGCATGGATAATTGCATTACAAGTGTAACTTGAGGCTTAGACTACTCTCAGTTGAGTACAGAGATAATTAGGTGGACCCCAAATGTATGTCCTTTTATCATAAACTATTATTGTCCGTAATCATACTAAAAACAATACAAAACACTTAAGACTCTAAGACGGAGCCGTGTACATTTCTGGAGAGAGATGGCCGTGTTTGCGGAGGAACAGATGTTTGCACTGGCCGATGGGAAGAGTTAAGCCAAGTGAGTGTGTTCTTTACAGAGTAGGCACACCAACCTTGCAGTGCACAAATTAGATTTCATCTTGTAGGATTACTGAAATGCGATAAACGTGTGGAGGGGTAGAGGTACACCATAACCAATCTACATGAACCTAAGAGTGCCGGCTAGCATGGACGCCCTGACTCATGTATGCTTTGCTCCTGGTCATGCCTCCGAGTGATGTCATGTTGTGTCGACACAGAATTCCACTGTTGAATACTAAAGCTTTATGCACTTCTGCGTTATAAAACACAGCTCTCACTCTGAACAAAATAATTCCTGCACCCAATGCTGTGGTCTCACACATTGGGGATGCAGTCAAGATGTGTAAGGACCACATTTGACATCAGAAGTGTAAAGGGATTAAAAACACACATAGAAAGTAAAAAAAAAAAAAACAACAAGAAATTGCACATTATCTATAACTGTTACTTATGACATATCCATTTGCAAATTAGGTTCCCTTTAATAAGCTTTGAGGAGGAATAGTGATATAAGCTGCATATATAACATTATACCTGAGCCTAACTGATCCAGATGGTGAAACAAGTGCATTTCTAGGTGATCAAACTGTACGGACACCCCGAATGAGGGGACAAGCCAGGGAGTGAAACAGGAATCCACCCTTGTACACGCGGCGAGTGCTGTAGGAGTCACAAGTTGGTCACAGGCACTTTGAGAGCCAGATTCACTTTCAGAGCTATGGGAAACATAAAACATGATTTCTTTTTATTAAACAATTCCAAGATTATAAAATGTTATATGATAAGTGCAGATGGCCTTGTCCATTTGCCCAAAAAATATGCTGGAAAGTGCGGCCAACATCATTATGTTTTATTTCACATCTGACCATTAGAATTTGCATAAATATTTATCTGGGAAAAGTGGCATTCAATTGTGTAATTATATCTGAATACTGTTATTCTTTCCTATTTAAATTTAAAAATGTTACAGTTAACGAGCCAAAAAAGATAGAAGGAGAAAAACTGAAGCAGCTGTAATTAATTTACTAGTTTAATACTAAGTAAGAAAAATAAAAAACATAAACAATTGGTAATAACAGATATTTATGTAGCCGTGGCTTCCCGAGGCATAGGAGCAACAAAACAATAACAGCAAGAACAGGCTTTAGAAAGATATTTAAACTAACAAAAGGAAAAAGTATCTGAAAAGCAAGTAAACGGCCAGTATGACAAGAGGACATATATTAGGTCTCTGGCAGGAATCAACAGCATATTGATAAGGTTCATTAGATACTGCTCAGGAAAGAAATTGTTTGTAGCCGAAAGAGTACAACAACCATAATATCTATATTCCATGATGATTTATGTAAAAATTGATGTTCACTCCTTGGTTAGTTAATGAATGGAAGCTGCAATATTGATAAACTGAGTGACTGTATTTAGAATTATTTTTTTTAAAGTAAAAAAAAACAAAAAATGAGCATAGGCTATTTCTTCTCTGGTTTCAAAACATTGCCTTATGTTGTCTTAGCAGTTGTCTATCAGCCCTATATAAGGCTCATTAGGGTGTGGCTGACAAGCCAGCCCTTGCTTGATGTAAGCCCCGATACCTGGGAGGTAAGTGCATCTGATTTTAACTACATATGAATGGTGTTTGAAGCATATAGGTCAGTATAGGACCTGCATACAACAAGATGCCCTTGACGCTGGGATGCAGGCTTAAATGTTTGGATCAAAATATGAACCAAAACCTCGTGTTTTCATTTTGCTAGATACACTCAGATATGCAGTGCTAAGAATAAGCACTGACAACAACTGTCTTTTTGTTTTTGCATACATACAAGGCATTTTTATTGCCAATAAGCTGGTACTATATATAGTATAATATGGGAGTAACCGAGTATTTATTCTCTGGAGTGTTTCAAACAAATAACTTAAGTAAAAAAAAAAAAAAAAAAAAACAGGAAAAAAAGCTTTATTTTGCTAATAAAGCGTTTTCTCCTGCAGTGACCATCGGCTAATGCCATGGCTTTACCAACGGTAGGACCGCCACTGACCATGATAAACAGGCCCCCGGCGACAGCTACAGCCCGCGATCGTCTTCACAGACAAGGGGTTTTGATAAATAGGAAACATCTTTACATTTAGCACAAACACCCACTTTCGCCAGTTCATGGGGTTCTATGTTGCCACAAATTTTAGATACCTGTTAAAAGTATTGTGTAGTAAAATATAAGAAAATTCTGAGGAGAGACTGTTGTTTTACATAAACCTTTCAGAAACAAGGATATTAAAAGGGCAAAAAAGCTACAAGAAATCAGTGAAGGCTTTTTCTCTAAGTACATAATACTAACTTTCTGACAACCTACTGACAGTAAGTGCAGACAACCCTCCACAGCCTAAAATGGACTATTTAACTGAGGACAACTGTTTTTACTTAACTAATACAAGTAAGAAACTTATACTGCATGCAATAGAAAGTTCATAGTGTCAAACTTTGAAAAGGTGAAAAGCTTTATATATAGTCCTGTATTTGCCAATGCTATAACATGTCTTTTCATATTGGATCATGGTTTAGTGGCTCGTGAAAACAGCAAGAAAATGAACTGTGTAATCGGTCAAAATGTTTAACAGACAGGAAAAGCGCAGTGAAATAGTCTATTCGATTTCACGTGCACCTTTGTCAGCCTGTGGAACGCTTCTAAGAAACTACATTTTTGTGCCAAAAAAATGCGCTGATGCCGGTAGCTATTATTTTAATATTATTTAAAGTAAAATCAATAAACAGAACTCTATAAAGAAATGTTCAAAATACCCTAAAAAAGTAAGTGACCATTTGTTTTTACAATCAGATAATCAAAGAACACAATGAAATGACCCATGCCAAATAAAAATGAAATAAGTTCAAATAACACAAATAGTTGATCTAAAAAAAGAAAAATGTAAAAGAAAAGTAAATAGAAAATAATAAAGTCAAGCTCCATCAAGTCACTAAACTCCTGTTAATGTAGTATAAACTTTACTCTATATAAGAATAATGCTAATTAGTAACATAAAAAGGGGAGTGGCTTCAAAACAGCTAAAAGTTCATTATTTTGGGACTGCAATAACAATATGTGTAATTCTTTAAGGGCCTCTACACAGACTAAATATATGATGAAAGCACTAACAATGCACACACAACATATCCTGGCATTTATTCTTCTCTTCTATCTGTTGTTTATGTAACATTAAGTTTATGGGGACGAATCTAAAACACTCATGATATGCGTTTTCAATACATGTTAAAATGTGGTTCACATAAAACAAGAACGAAAACTTCAAAAGGGGGCAACAATTATATAAAATTGTGAAAAAACCATTCATACTAAAAAAAACAACCCAGCAAAAAGCACTTGTTTGCCCTAAATACTATTAAACATATGAAATAAAAAAAGTAATTAAATGAAAGAGAAAAAAATTATACCAAAAATTGTAACATTTTACTTATTCTTTATATGCTTTTGTCTATATTATTACTTATTTTCAAAAGCAACATTTTCTTTAATAAGCACGAATGTGTCAGGCAGTCATCAATCATTTCCTGGCCTTCAACGTTGTCTTACTTGAGTGGTTCCCATATTCTTTTATATAATATGGCTATTTTTGAATAACAACTGTTTCATTGAATAAAAGAAGTAAAAAATGGTTCTGTCAGCGCGGCTGAGGACCACACAAAGCTGAGGGTCAAGCTGTGGAATCGATGTCCCTCCGTGATCTGAATATCCCAACCAAAAACCATCAGCAGGGGAGGAAAGTGAACTGATATTGAATGGAGAGCACTTATAGGATGTACTGGACTTAATATCAATTCTTGACCCCGAGACTCAAATTGCAGCCTTCGGTTGCCACATCCCATCCCTCTGCTAACTATCACACCAGGCCAGAACTAACAAAAGCCTCAATTTAAATCACATTTAACTGTCATTAAAGCATTGCACAGTTTGGGAATGCTGTTTATGTTCTCACACTTGCGTCCGAACTTAAACTGACATTACTCCGGGGCGAAGTGTTTACTTGTAGGAGCTGCTCAAATTAGCTGGGATGTAAAAAATTCCCCCCACCCCCCACACAAGTATGTTTATAATGAGTTAGATAGCAATGTGTTCTTAATGTGGGGCCATTTAAATGATTAATGAAGGCCCCTTACAATCACACTCTTCATGGAAATGTCATTCTTAAGCCTAATGTGTGAAATAAAAAAAAATTGTCTGAATTGTTCTTGGTTCATTTGCAATAGTGCATATAGGGACAGTGTTCCTGAGAAATCTCCGCTAATACAGCAATAGGGCAGCAGCTCAACGCCAATCATATTACATAGCGCTGTATTGAGAATATGAAATAATTTCCATAGGTTTCTACCCCATTGGAGCTTACAATCTAAATTCTCTGCCACACACACTTACATACATAAACTAGGGTCAATTTTATCAAAAGCCAATCAGCCTACAAGTATATTATTGGAGTGTGGGAGGAAACCAGAGTGCCTGGAGGGAACCCACACAATCGTGGGGTTAGCATACAAAGTCTACACAGATAAGGCTCTGGTTGGGAATCGAACTCATGACTCCGCTGTTGCAATGCAGCAATGCTGTAATGCTGGCCACTGTGCTGCCCGTTATAGTCTAATGGCATTCCAAATTGTGGCTTGAATCTATAATTATGGCTTTTCATAACTCACTTCAGTTTCCTATGGAGGAGAACCAGGAGGTTGGTTGTAGATACCATCATCGGTCCACAATCACAAGGCTATTTTCAATTTCGCATTTCCAGTGTATTAAAATATTACTCGAATAAAACGGATTGCCAGATATAATTTTATAAGTTCTACAAAGATCAAAAACAGCTATTGTGTTTATTCGATGTGTGGAATTAGTGGTGCTATATAAATAAATGGTGATGATGATGATGTTATTAATTAGCCATGATTTTTCTTTGTTACGTGGATATTTTTAATTGAAATTCCCAGGCCCTGCAGTTTGCAATATGCAATATGCTCCCTGTCGGAGAGGAATAATCTGATATTAACTTTAAAATAACTGAGAATTATTCTCCAAAGAGAACTGTACTAAGGTTTTAATTTTGACTTATTCCTGGTGTAAAAGCTGAAGACAATGAATCATCCCTTCGTCGGGCATGGAGGATAAGCGAGTAGGAGAGACAAGGTTTCCGGTATCCTCCCACACTCCAAAAACATATTATTAGGTTAATTGGCTGTTAACAAAAATTGACCCTAATCTGCCTGTGTGTGTGTGTGTGTGTTAGGGAATTTAGATTGTAAGACCCAATGGGGCAGGGACTGATGTGAGTGAGTTCTCTGTACAGCACTGTGGAATCAGTGGCGCTATATAAATAAATGATGATGATGAAGGATGGCGCCGGGTGCAGGCGTGAGGCCCCCTCCTCTTCAGAGCTCCACCCTCAATAGCGCTCATTCATGCCTCTGTCCTGCTATATAGACAAAACGTAGGAACATAAACACTGGTGGGGGGAGGGTGGATGAAAGATGCTTGACTATAAATTAAGGACAAGCTCGTTTTTGCCTACTGCGCATTAGCCTGATGTGGAAGGCGAGGGGGCGCTACAAGCATATTAGCTAAGGGCGGTCTGAATCATTATTCAGGCCATGCCAAACAGTAACCTAAACCTTTCCCATAGGGGGAGGGTAGATACGGGCAAAAAATATAGGGGTAGGGGGTAATGGGGAGCTTAGCTAGAATCCACTATAGTTAAACTACACTGTAATATGTGTAACAATGTTTCATTTAGACTATCAGGGAAGGAGTTAAGCTCTCCATGAGATCTACACTGTCAGAGAATTTTCATGATAGCTGTTAAGAACATTAATCTTCTATTTGGCAATGTACCAGTTAATCCTTCCCCCTTCACCTTGTTATATGGAGAATAGAAGTCTTCCAGGATTTTGCAACAGTCTAGGAAGATAAATGTTATTCCTCTCTACTCATATTTATTAACCCACTACATCATTTCTGTTCAGTATTGAGGGATTGCGAAAAATGTTCATGCTAAAAAATGGAACAAAAAATCCTATATCTACCCAAACACAAAGGCCATTAGAGAGAGTGGTAGAGGGCATTTCATATGTATGGAGCATTGTTATAGCAAGATAATCTAGGTGCTTCGAGAAAAAGCAAAATTAAGCTTTGTCTGCTTCAGTAAATAAACATTCTAAGAACGTGGAGTTCCATCTGACCATCCTAAATTCTGATCCAATTTATCCTAATCCCTATGTTGTACTGCTAATTGCTAGATATTCAATATAAATAGGGACTGCTACCCCATATAACCAATTATTGATCAATACACCGAACATAAGTACTTGACAGATGTTACAATAACATGGTACACTCCAGGATAACTAATAGCATAACATTTTTCCTTTATAGAAAATCACTGAAAAACAAATTTGGTTATTTCTGTAAGAAACAAAATTCTGAAATTTAGAAGTGAAATCTAAAACACAGTGAGAAAAATAAGACACATTTATTTCATCGGGAGCCTAATTGTTAGTAACTAACTTCAATTATTTTTGATAGACCATTTGTGTAGGCTCTCATTGTGACTAAAGATACTGCTATAACAAACAAGTGCCAGTGCTATTATTATTATTATTATTATTATTATTATGAAATTAAGAGTGTAAGCTCTCAGGGTCCTCTACCCTATGTTTAATGTCTATCCACTGTCATCCTTGTTTGTCCCTGTCATATCCTATGCTGAACAATTTCTGTATGTCATGTGATCTGTTAATTGCATGTATGCATTTATTATTCTGCACACCTGTACCCTAGTTTATGTTACTATGTATACTGCTTTCACATACGTCATATATGTATGACTATGTCAGGCGCTATGGAGTCTATGGCACCATATAAACCAATGATGATGAGATGAAGCCACAGGAAGGGAGACCTTTAATTCGGGCAGCACGGTGGCTTAGTAGTTAGCACTTCTTCCTCACAGCACTGGGGTCATGAGTTCGATTCCCGACCATGGCCTTATCTGTGAGGAGTTTGTATGTTCTCCCCGTGTTTGCGTGGGTTTCCTCCCACACTCCAAAAAATCCCCAAACATACTCGTGTGTTAATTGGCTGTTATTAAATTGCTCTTAGACTCTCTCAGTCTATGTGTGTTTAAGTTAGAGGATTTAGATTGCAAGCTCCAATGGTGCAGGGACTGATGTGAATGAGTTCTCTGTACAGTGCTGTGGAATTAGTGGCGCTATATAAATAAATAGGTGATGATGATGAATTCCCATCAATTCAGGTCAGACTCATCTGCTTGTCACCTCAAAAACACATATAAATATTTTTACTACACAGCTTGGTTTAATATAGTGCTCTCGAACCCAATCCAACTCCAAGAAGGAGTGAAAAAATATATATAGCTACTGTTACTTATATAGAGGTTAATTGCTTTCAACTGTCTCAGCCCTGTCCCAGAGATACTGCTTTTCTGATCTGTGTTCTCTCTGTAATGCCACAACCCACGGCCATTGCTCTGAAACCTACACTTTCTAATAGAATTTAATTTTATTTGGTCTACAATCATTAAAAATTATTATCAAGATTTATAAGGTGCATCGTGATTGTACAATGTGGCAAAACCACCAAATAGGAACGCCGACACGCGTTTCGCTTCATGGCTTTATCAAGAGTAGTGAAATGTTGAAGTCTTGGGATTGAGAATTGTGAATATACAGGCAGATATCTCACAAAAAGGTGAAGACATTGTACAGATTAGAAAGCAATGGTAAAGGATATATAAATACAAAGTACAAAACAATAATCTGCATATAAGTAACTTGTAGGAGAGGTCGCCCCCAACTTCCACCCTTGAAATGAGTGCATTTTATCCAATAAGACACAAAGGGCTAGATTTACTAAGCTGCGGGTTTGAAAAAGTGGGGATGTTGCCTATAGCAACCAATCAGATTCTAGCTTTCATTTATTTAGTACATTCTACAAAATGACAGATAGAATCTGATTAGTTGCTATAGGCAACATCCCCACTTTTTCAAACCCGCAGCTTAGTAAATCTAGCCCAAAGAGTTTAACGATTAAAATAAATAGTTTTGGATAGAGGAGATATATTTAGAGAGTCTCTTTATTTATACAAAAGGCATAAGAATGAATTATAACATTATTTTCTTTGCGGGAAAATTATATAACTTCATATCCAAGACAAAAAATTATCCCCAAAACCCCAATGTTTCAAAGGATACATTAAAGATAGAGTCGACTGAAAAACGGTTTAACATCCCCCCATCTAAAAAAAAATCAAAAACAACAAAACACAATAGCAAGTCCAATGCTATAATATATTTTCACACACAATACTGATAAAAACTTTTGGGCTGTTAATTTAGGCATGTAAGCATATACAATGAGGAAAAATTAACCAGTGCAGTTATTGCCTATATTTGATGCTTAATGTTTTTATTGTCTTATTCACAGCGGTTTTAAACCTTTGTCATTTTTATCTTATGTCCTTGTTCCTGATAAAACATGTAAGCATGTCCTCCATCTTTCCCGCACTGGCTATTGTAACTGAACAAAATGTGGCTGTGAAAATGACTTCTCTGTATTCCACTTCTTCTTTTGAAACTGTGTTCTGGCCTTTTCTCAATAATACAATAAAGTACAACAACCTTCTCTTTACTTCTCTTCTACATTCAATGATCTCTTTTATAAAAAAAATAATGTCTTCACTTTTCTTAGTGATACCACTTCTTAGAGCCATTCACTACAAATGCTCTCGCATTCTAAACCATTATTCTGTTTGTATGTTAACTGGAATAATCTGTTGAAGACAGAGACCAATTGGCAACATTTCATATTTATCTCCAATGGGGCACCATTAGTACGGTGTAACGATAACCACATACATGGTCCAGTGTAATCATTGTACGTCTGAAATTACTACCTAACCCAATCAACATTTAATAAATCCAAATCACATTTTAATTGGGATTAGTGGTCCTTTTTTTGCCCATACACTCTAAAATCTAATTCATCATCAAAATCTCAGCGTGCATGGGCACCTAGTGTGTCTGGACTCTTAAGAAGAGCAAATATCAGCAGCTATTTATATAGCTCCACTAATTCCGCAGCGCTGTACAGAAAACACACTCACATCAGTCCCTGCCCCATAGAAGCTTACAGTCTAAATTCCCTAACATACACACACACACAGACACAGACTGAGACAGACTAAGGGGTATATTTACTAAACTGCGGGTTTGAAAAAGTGGAGATGTTGCCTATAGCAACCAATTAGATTCTAGCTATCATTTTTTAAAATGCACTAAATAAATGAAAGCTAGAATCTGATTGGCAACATCTCCACTTTTTCAAACCCGCAGTTTAGTAAATCTAGCCCTAAGTTTTGAGAGCAGCCAGTTAACCTACTAGTATGTTTTTGGAGTGTGGGAGGAAACCAAAGCACCCGGAGGAAACCCACGCAAACACGGGGAGAACATACAAACTCCACACAGACCACGGTTGGGAATTGAACTCATGACCCCAGTGCTGTGAGGCAGAGCTGCTAACCACTAAGCCACCGTGCTGCCCAACATCACCTTTTCTACATAGTTACCTGTACAACAATTTTCATCAATGCCGCCCAATTGCATCTATTAACCATATCTGCCTACTTTCCCGTTATATCCGGGAGAACCGAATTTCTGGGTCATGCTTGACTTTCTTCTGAAGTGGACAGGGCCTTGATGCTATTCGATGTGCATTGCCTCATCGTGGCCTCCTACTGTGAATCATGTGGGGTGGTCTCTAACAAGCTATTACAATAAGGAGCAAAATATAAAGTGTAGCAGGGAGTCATGCATTATATTTACAAACACACAATTATATTTCAACACTTTATATCATGTAACCTATATTTTACTCATTAGCAATTTTCTGTGTCCAGATACAAAAAGTCACGCAGTTGCTATATAATACTGGCAGGTTTGCATTGCTTTTATTACAGTATTTACAAATGTTAAAAAGGATAAACAATTTTTGGAGAGGTCTTTTCCAAAGTCACTAGGAGATAACTCTAGTATTCTCCAGCACAGAGGTGGAGCTAGCGAGCTGCGGGCACCGGTGCAGGGAAGCAAGGAGGAGGGAACCGGGGCCCACAGCTCCCTAGTTCCCTGTGCAGAGGGCCCCATTACCTCCATGGGCTCCGATGCACCACAGACCAACTGCACCAATTGTTATTCTGCTCCAGCATGTCGTTGAATAGTTATATCGTCACTACTCTTATGAATGCATTAATTTTTTTTACTAATGTACTATATCTTCCAGGACATTGTTCTCAGCTTATATCACACAGAAATACTTAAAGGGGCCACACAAACTTATTGGCCCTTTTTAGAAGTATTAAAGGATTCTCCTCTGTGGTGTCACTGTGTGTTCTGCAACAAACATGGAGAAAAAAAATAAAGCCAGGGAATAGTCACATAAAATTGTAGCCAAGCATGGGCGATCTCAAGGCTACAAATCAATCTCCAGAAACCCTGATGTTCCCGTTTCCGCAGTACGCCATGTTGTAAGGAAGTTTTAAGGGCCATAATCCTGCAGCCAAAATCCTCGGACGTGGCAACAAAGAAAACTTGACAGATTGTAGCACAAGATTGCTGGAGACTACCCTACAGGTAAACATGGAGGAGATTCAGTGCAGATCTGGGGAAGATCTGCTGCATCTGGCACTGGGTGCTTTGAACGTGTGCACGGTGTGCAATTTTGAACCCAGTGTCAGAAAGCTGGAGACTGTGACGAAGGTCATGGGTGTAGCAGGACAGTGACCCCAAACATACTTCAAAAGTCAAAACGCACCCAGGAATAGTTCAGGACAAGACACTGGGCTGTTCTGAAGTATGCTGTAATGAGTCGAGATGTAAATCCCACAGAGCAGCAGATGGGAGAAGGAGCCTTCAAATCTGGGAGAAGTTTGCACAAGCAGAGTGGTCCAAATGACCATTATAGAGAAGCAGAAAGCTCATCCATGATATCATAGATATCTCCTGCATTAGGCGAAGTATCGCAATATACTGCAGTCCCCATAGGTCTCAATGGGGACTGCCCTCTGGGGAACTTTATCAAGCTCCGAAAACTCTAGCTTTTTTTTCTTAATAAATGGTCGCATTATAGCATCCTGTATCATTGTCATAAGGAATGATAATTAACGGGGAGAAATGCGCCCATTAATAAATTTACCCTCCCCTCTCCCTCAATAATTACCCTGGTTGTTTCCTTTTTTTTTAAGAAAACTTATGTTGATTCTATTTTTTTCTCTGTAATGAGCGTTAGTTGTTTTATGGATTGTGTGAGGTTTATTTTAATTGGTGTTATCCCATCTGGATATATTACTCAGAATAGTCCCCACCATTGTTGATGGAATATAACAAAGTTTCATCTCATATGTTTTGTTATACTGTATTATTATCTTGAGGTTTAAAATAATGAGTACACTGTAGACTTAACAAGTAATTTTTTAATGTTGTTTATTATTGTGCTTTGTTTATCTGCTGACTGTGTATGGCACTGTCTCATAAAACTCAAGAAATAAATATTACATTAAAAAAAAAAAAGACCCACCTAAAAATATTTGTGTGGCAAGTATAATTTTACTTACAAAACTATTAGTTACAACTTTTGGGCTGGCCCCGAACTTTTGATATACACTGTCCAGGCCTGCTCACGTAATGACACAATGTGTGCAGGCATACATAGGTTCATTTGATGCATCTCACCCAGCAGACATTTGTCTACTCCTGTTTTACCCATTGTCTTTCAGAATTAATTAATGTGGGTTTAAGATAATTATCTGATTTATAATTATAAGCCTTTCACATCAATGACCTGATTGCAGGTTCATCTTTTCAGAAAAACACAGTAAATTCAAAAGCTGTCAAACGTTTATATACACCAATCAGCCACAACATTAAAACCACCTTTCTCATAACGTGTAGGTCCCCCTCATGCCACCAATACGGCTCTGACCCATCGGGGCATGGACTCCACAAGACCTCTGAAGGTGTCCTGTGGTATCTGGCACCAGGAAGTTAGCAGCAGATCCTTTATGTCCTGTAAGTTGTAAGGTGGGACCCTCATGGCTCAGACTGTTTTTCCAGCACTTCCCACAAATACATGATCAGATTGAGATCTGGGTAATTTGGAGGCCAAGTCAACACCTTGAACTCTGTCATGTTCCTCAAACCATTCCTGAACAATTTTTGCTCATGTGGCAGGACGCATTATCTTGCTGAAAAAAGCCACTGCCATCAGGGAATACCATTGCCATGAAGGGGTATACTTGGTCTGCAACAATGTTTAGGTAGGTGGTGTCACCTGAATGCCAGAACCCAAGGTTTCCCAGCAGAACATTACATTGACTCCGCCAGCTTGCCTTCTTCCCATAGTATATCCTGGTGCCATTTCTTCCCCAGGTAAATGAGGCATATCACCCGGCCGACCACATGACTTAAAAGAAAACGTGATTCAACAGACCAGGCCACCTTCTTCCATTGCTCCATGGTCCAGTTCTGGCACTCAGGTGGTAGACAGTGGTCAGCAGGGGCACTCTGACCAGTCTGTGGCTATGCAGCCCCTTACACAGCAAGCTGCAATATAGACTGTGTGTTTTGACACCTTTCATCATAGCCAGCATTAACTTTTTCAGCAGTTTGTGCTACATTAGCTCTTCTGTGAGACTAGACCAGATGGGCTAGCCCATGACCCTGTCGTCACTGGTTGTCCTTCCTTGGTCCACCTTTGGTAGGTACTAACCACTGCATACCAGGAACACCCCACAAGACCTGCCGGTTTGGAGATGCTCTGACCCAGTCGTCTAGCCATCACAATTTACCGAAGCCCGCGCATTCCTGTGTAGGGGGAGAAACCACCAACCTGTTGTGACCACACCCCGTTTGGCAGCTACGGAACAGGTCCCCAGAAGTTGATGTACTGGGACCTGAAATTCCTCTTGACAGCCCTGGATCCATCCACAGGATTACAAAGAGAAACGTGGACCACACTTACATAGGGAAATTCATTGATGAAAGGATGTAAAAACAGTGGCTTTTCTTTTTTTTAAATTCTTTATTTTGGTTGGTCATATAAGCAAATACAGGGAATAAGAGTGTTATTATTGAACAGACGTACAAAAACAGTCAGAACAATTGAATCAACATGTACGTAGAAGCTTATAATGAGACAACCATTTTTACAATTTTATATGCGGTATCAAATTGTATATAACTGTAGTGAAAGTGTGAAATGTGGGAGTGGGGGGAAGGGAATCAGAAAGGAAGGGGGGGGGGGGGGGGGAAGACCACAAAGCAGGTATATGAAAGAGCTCAGGGGGTGGAGAGTGTGTAGACGACTCAAGAAGATAAGGGGGCAAAGCGTATAAGGGAGCTGGACTTACCCCACATGGGTCCTTATCACGGGGCTAATTGTTAGGGGGACGCGAGCTTTCCACAAACTGCCAAGGAGCCCAAACCTGGTTAAAAACATGGCCTCTATCATGGAGGTAATAGGTAATCTGTTCCATGGCTGCGACATGCCAGATTTGTTTTTTGAGGGCTGTTAGAGAGGGGGGGGACGTTTTTTTCCAGTTTAGCGCGATAAGGGATTTAGCCGCTGTCAGTATATGTGAGGCTAGTTTTTTGGAAAATTTGTCAAGTTCTGGAGGAGGATAGCATAGTAGAAATACCCAGGGGTCCTTTGCAACGGGAGCCTCAAATAGAGAGTTTAGAATGCCACAAACCACATCCCAGAAGGAGGAGATAGTTGGGCAGGTCCACCATATATGGAGCATAGTTCCCCTGTGGCCACAACCCCTCCAACAGTAAGGTGAAGAAGAGGGAAACATGCTGTGGAGTCGAGTAGGGGTATAATACCAACGGTAATAGATTTTATAAGAGGTTTCTTTAAGTTTGGTGGATATGGAGCTTTTGGCTATCTCCAGTCTCATGTCGTCCCATGCCTCATCGTCCGGAGGGGGGCCTAGATCCCTTTCCCAATCAGCCTCATGTGCCCTCGGAGTAGGAAGGACAGCAGCAATAAATATACCATAAAGTTGGGATATCAAGCCTCTGTCCCTAGGGTGATTTTTACAAAGATCTTCAAAGGGGGTTAAATCTCGCAAAACATAGGTAGGTGGGAGGGATCGCAAAAAATGACTAATTTGGAAAAACTCAAACGGACTAAGTATGCGGGATGGGGAGTGACGTTGGAGTTCTGCCAGTGGGAGCCAGTGGTTTGCTTTGGAGAAGTCTATCGGGAATTTAAGGCCAGCTTTATTCCAAAGACGAGCTCTCGCGGCGGAGAGTCCAGGAGGGAATACAGGGTTGTGCCAAATGGGGGTTAAGGGGGATAATTGTGTCGTAAGCTTCAGTTTAAAGGAGTAAAAATCCCATAACTTGATGTCAAACTTGATAGTAGGGAGCATTTTAGATGCAGGAGGGCGATGTGCAGGGGAGAGACCCCATAAGGGTGTAAGATAGGGCAAGGTAGTATAAGCCGATTCTATATCGAGCCAGGAAGTGGAGCCTGGGGGGGCATATGAGGTAACAATTTGTGAAAAGTGGGAGGCCAGGTAATATAGTTTAATGTCGGGGAGACCTCTGCCGCCAGAAGAGATTGGTCGTTTGAGAATGCTGGCTGAGATCCGTGGGGGTCTGTGATTCCAAACAAAACGGATGAGGGATTTTTGTATGTTAGAAAGGAAGGAGGCAGGAACTGCGACCGGGAGTGTTTGAAAGAGGTATAACCATTTTGGTATAATAGACATTTTGATTGCTATGATCCTGCCCAGCCAGGAGATAATGAGGCGTTTCCAGGAGGTCAGGTCAGAGAGCATCTTAGCGAAAAGGGGAGGGAAGTTTTCAGGAAAGAGGAGGTCATAGCGTGAGGTGAGGAAAACTCCCAAATATTTGATCTTTCTTTTTTGCCACTTAAAATTGAAGGTTGTCTGGAGGAGATCCGTTTCCCGAGGGGAGACATGCAGCAGCATGGCCTCTGATTTTGCATAGTTTATTTTATAACCAGAGGTGATCCCATAGGCTTGGAGAATTTCATAGAGATTGGGGAGGGAGATCGCTGGTTGGGATAGAGAGAGGAGGACGTCATCCGCAAAAAGAGAAATTTTGGAGTTGATGCTACCCATCTGCACCCCCTGAATGTTGGGATTGGATCTAATTTGGGAAGCCAAGGGTTCGATCACTAGAGCGAATATAAGGGGTGATAGGGGGCAACCTTGCCTTGTGCCGTTTTGGATCAAGATCGGGTCTGAGGGTATACCATTAATCAAAACTTTGGCACGGGGAGTCGTATATAATGCCAGGACGCCAGTGAGGAAGCTGCCAGCAAATCCAAAGGCCTCAAGGGTGGCCCTCATAAAGTCCCAGGAGATCCTATCAAATGCTTTTTCAGCATCGAGAGAGAGCATAATAGTTGGGGAGCTCCTTGAGTTGACAACGTGGATAATGTCAATGGCTCTTCTGGTATTATCTCTCGCCTGGCGTCCCGGGATAAACCCCACCTGATCATAATGGATAAGGGAAGGGAGGATTTGGTTTAAACGATTCGCCAGAATTTTGGCATATATTTTCAAGTCAAGGTTAAGAAGGGAGATTGGTCTGTAACTTGCACAGTGGAGGGGGTCCTTCCCTTCTTTGGGGATTACTACAATTCTAGCTTCGAGCATTTCAGGGGGGAAGGAGTCTCCCTGAAGAACATTGTTGTAAAGGGAGCGCAGGTGGGGAGCAAGCAAGCCCGAAAACTTCTTATAATAAGCGGCCGTGAAGCCATCGGGGCCTGGGGCTTTGCCTTTTTTTTGCCCTTTAATGGTTTGCTGGATTTCCTCTATCGAGATCTCCTCATTGAGATGTTCAAGAGCTTGGTGGGGTAATTTCGGAAGTTTGGAGTTGGCTAGAAATTCTGAGATTAGAGTGGCATTGGATTGTTGTGTTGGGGAGGTGGGGGAGGGTGGGAGGTTATACAATTCTGTGTAATATTGTTGGAAGGATTTTCTGATGGCCGCAGGATCGTAGAGAAGCTGGTTGTGGGAGTTACGGATCGAGACAATATTATTATTCGTCCTAGCGGTGCGGAGACGAGATGCCAGAATTTTATCTGCTTTGTCTCCTTTCTCATAGAAAGTTTGGCGAAGCCATTTGAGTCGCTTGGCAACTTGTTTGGAGAGAAGGAGATCCAGTTGAGCTTTTGTTTTATGTAAGGCCACTAACGTGGCAGGGTCAAAGGTCCTCTTATGTTGGATTTCTAAATCATGGAGTTGGAGTGAGAGTTTATTGATATTGGAGAGGGTTTCTTTTTTATTCCTGGAGGCCATGCTGAGCAGATGTCCCCTCATGACCGCTTTATGCAACAGTGGCTTTTCTAATGCATCTAATGATTGTTTTGATGCAAGTAAAAATGCTTATGCAGTGCATTGCGTTTATGTATGCATTGAATATGTGTTTTATAAATGTGTTTTTTATACATGCATTTGTGACAAAACAGGAATTTATCTTGGTCACAGCACAACGCAAGTTAAACACATGTAAAATTGCAAATATGTACCATCTCATGTGGTACAATGATTTTTATTTTTACAGTCGTGTATACATGCGCTTAACATGTATAGAAATGCATCTTAAACATAGATTGTTACAACCAGTGTGTGTGTACATGGATAGTATGACCACAGTAAATTTCCAGATAACATTTCAAGTTATGAAGCAAGACTTGTGTGCCAATCTCATTAATTGAAGTTAAGTAAATAATTTTAAAGGGGCTGTCCACCTGCAGACAGCATACATTTATTTTACTGTACATATCATCCTGCAATTTTTACTTTCCTATTTGCTTTATCTTTCTGGCTTCATTCTATGCTACTCAGCCATTTTTGCTGCCTTAGGGTGAAAAATAACTTTGTACCCAGTTATTGGATTTATATTGCACTCAAGGGCAATGAAAATTAGGAATTCTCCTTGATGATGTAAATAGATGACTGACAAGCACAAAAGGATGAAGCAATGTATTTCCCAAAAATTCCAGGAGGGCATGCAGGTTCCAATAAATTAAAGTAAAGGTGGAGACATAAACGTGTATCGAGCGAATAATTTATACCAAACCACAAAGTGTGCTATATAAAATTACTGCTTGTGATTCACAGACAAATTCCTGACAGGTATTCTAGCCCTCTACCGGTCTCCGACAGCTACTGTTTCCGCTAATGGTCTGACCTCGATGGCCTTTCTGATCACGAACGGCACTCGTCAGGGATGCCCCCTCTCCCCACTGATATTTGCTCTAGTCATTGAGCCATTGGCCGCTAGAATCCGAAACAATCATGAGATATCTGACATACAGGTGGGCCCCTCTACCCATAAGATTGCCCTGTACGCGGACGATGTCCTGCTCACTATTACTAACCCCAAAACGTCGGTTCCCTCCCTCCTAGATGAACTAGACCTCTATGGCTATTTCTCGGGCTACAAGATTAATCCAGATAAGACCGAGGTTCTAGATTTTAATATATCAGTTACAGACAAGCTATTATTAGAACGCTCCTTCCCTTTTCAATGGGGTCGCCACAAAATTAAATATTTGGGTGTTTTCATCACAAAGCACTATCGACATCTTTTTCAAGCCAATTTTCCTCACCTACTCGACCAAGTTAAAACAGACCTTACATCGTGGTCACAGCTCTACATCTCCTGGCTAGGACGTATTAATGCCGTCAAAATGAATATCCTCCCCAGGCTGCTCTACTTCTTTCAGACTCTTCCCATCCGCATCCCGCCATATGTTTTTAAATTCCTGCAATTCCATGTCTCCAGATTTGTCTGGTCGGGCAGATGACCCCGGGTCCGACTTAAGATTCTTCAGAGGTCCCCGCAGGGGGGAGGCCTGGGGATTCCTGATTTTCGAAGATACTACCTCTCCACCCAACTCGCTCAGTGTGTCCTGTGGTCCGGTCCGACGGAAGCCAGAGTATAGTCTAAAATTGAGGCAGAGGGTCTGGGATTGCTTTCTTTATCCTCTCTCCTATGGGTCCCAAGGCCCCGTCGCCCTAAGCGATTGTTATCTCACCCAATAGTTTCACACACATTATCCATCTGGTACTCAACATCCCAAAAATTTGCCTTGTCTCTCCATCCCTCTCCGGTTGTTCCGCTATTCAACTCTCCGGAATTTCCTCCCGGACTGCATCATAGTTCATTCCAGCCATGGTACTCGCAGGGAGTCATTTACCTCAATCATTTATCCACCTCCGTAACTTTTCCTCAGTTTTCTGAAATTCAATCGCAGATCCACATTTCCTCAAAGTACTTTTATCAGTTTTTGCAATTTCGCCATTTCCATAGTGTTGCTAAAGATCGCCTGCTAGCCCGACCTCTCTCCACCTTTGAAGCCCTCTGTCTACGCCAATCTTCAACTAAAGGTCTAATATCAACGCTTTACCATAAACTTGCTTACTCTTCTTCTTCTCTTAGACCACCCCATGAACTAACCTGGGAACGGGACCTTGGTGAAGAGCTACTGGAAGAGGAATGGTCTGAAATTAACGAGAACGCCGCCTCTAGTTCCATCTGCGTAAGAATTAAAGAGAACATATATAAGGTGCTATATCGATGGTACTGTGTGCCGTCGCGTCTCAAATCCTTCCTGATTCATCTGATCAGTGCTGGCGAGGGTGCTCCCACGAAGGCACATTTCTCCACATATGGTGGTCGTGCCCAAAATTGACAGGCTTCTGGATCCAGATAAGAGGTCTGATTAACTCAATTCTCCAGGTGGATGTTCCCCTGGAGCCCAAATTTTTTCTTCTTCCTATGGGGGCTCCCACGGCATCCCGACACCAGAATAAATTGATCAGGCATATTGTTTCGGCAGCTTCATGCCAAATAGCGGCAGACTGGCGCTCGCAATCCCCTCCTTCCATGCAGTCCATAATCAATTTGGCAGATTGAATGGATGGAATACATGACCAGTATTATCCGGAATTCCTCTAGAGCCTTCTCCAAGGTTTGGGACCCATGGTTATGCTTCTTCCAGGCATGCCCACCGTTTACGTAACTCAGCTTTAAAACCTCATACCCCTCTTGGATCTTCCAACCAACAATGGATCTAGTCACTTCTTCCCTTCTCTCCTCTTCTCTCTCATTTCTCTCTCCTTTCCTCTTCTATGTATTCTCTTACTTTCTTCCTCTCTCTATAAAAAACTTAGGTCACCTGTTACTACTAAAATTGTTAGGTTGTTTGACTTCGTGTCTTCACATGTTCTACGCTGGTTGTTGATATTGTTACTTCCTGACTACTTTTGTTATCAGTATGCACTTTGTCATTCGTTCTTTGTTGTTATCATGACCTTGCAAAAATAAAACTTTAAAAAAAAAAAAAATTACCGCTTGTGACCTGAGCAATAAAAGGAACTGAAAAGAAAACCCATTTGAAAATGAAATGATATCGGAATGCTGCAATATTGGAGACGAACGTCAAACGGTTTGACGAAGTAAAAATACGCTGACTTTTTACTAGCAACATTTAACATTCCCACAGTATTCATGTTACCGTGGTGCCAAGTTGACCGCAAAAGGTAATTCTGTGGAGGTCCCAAATTCAGAAGAATTAACCCTGTCTAAAACACTTAACTTGTCAAAGACGAAAATGCATTCTCTTACAATTAACATCAAGAAATCAGTCCCAGCTCTATCCAATTAATGGGAAGCAGATGTTTAATTTTGTTATTGATTTTTTGATCCACTTTTCCGATTTCCCAGATATCTGTGACAACTTCTGCATATGAAGCAGGATAAAAGCAAACAAGCTTAGTGTAGCGAAATACTGAGAACCAGAGAAGACATTTGAACCGTTCTCTGAACAAAGCTCTGTGGATGGGCGGCAGCATGACAAATTTCACTGTCAATTCCAAATATAAGACTAGAAAATTCCTTCTATCTCCGCTGAGTACTGAGAAACTGGAGAAGAGTGTCCAACTGATATCTGCTTTGGGAACGGGTCTACAAAACAGCTTCCAACTGGATTAATTTTTCGTTGTTTACTATGTACGCAGCCTTCTCAATACCAAAAGGACTGTTTAATGCTTCTATTGAGATTCCCCCATTGTTATGTCGAGTCAGTAGATTTTAAACATCCACGTACTGCAGTGTCCTTGGAAATTAAGTTTATTGGAAGTCACTTTAAATGGACAGGACAGAATGTTCAGTGAGCGAGAGTCGTACAGTTTGCAATGGACAATTTGCCATAGAATTATCAGCACGAGTGACGTAATTACCAAATTATACTTACTTTGTTATCCCTTCTTTAAAGGCCACTAATAATAGAATGCAAGAAGATCCAGTAAAAATTTAACATTCACTTGAATTGTGTCTATAGAATGTAAGCTCACAAGCAGCGTCCTCTCACCTCTCTGTCTGTATTACCCAGTCTTGTTTTATTAATGTGCTTTGTCCCAATTGTTAAGTATAGAATATGCTGGTGGTATATAAATAAATGTTAATAGTAATAATTTAATTAAAGTTCACAATGCAAAACATAACAACATATAAAAAAGTCCCTATATTTTAATAAAATGTCCCCCCACAAACCCTGGTCCTCCCTGGGAAACACTAAAACAACCAGAACGTGTCATATCACCCACCCCTCTTCCAGTTTTCCAGGCAGCCAAGACCTTTTAAACCACCAAACTAATACTGTATACAGTGCAAGATATTCTGCTGTACCTATGAAAATCAGGTTAAATAAATAATTAATAAATTAGTGTACCAGTTTATGTAGATCCAATGCTTGGCCAAAATTCTACCACCGGGGCATTTGTAAGCAGGAAAAACTACCCAGTGTTCCTCACAACCTTTAGTGCTTGGGCTCAGGATGGATTTTGTAGCAGCATAAACCTTCCTCTCTTACCACTCCTGTCATTTACACTGGAGTTCTCCATTTCCTTGAAATAATCACTATTTCAGTGAATAAAAGGCACTTGTATTTTTATGTTCGACGCTTGCCTCATCCATAAATGAAAATCTAGCAAACATTTGGAAGCGTTTGAAGAATTTGGATAGATGTAGCTAAATTATTGCCATATAAAAGGTTATCCACTTTTTCATTCAGTTTTAGTAACGATGTCATTGGAACCACGACGGATGTGTAAGAAGATCTACCTTTGGTCATCCGTGGAGCTTGCACTGCTATTCAGCACGATTCTCCACAGGTGGGAGGACACCAGCTCTCTCTGGTCGCTGACCGTGGTGATACTGGGCAGCTGAAGCTCACATGGCTTGCTCTCCGATAAACTGAACTCTCGAAAGCCAACAAATGACCGCTGGAGCTCGTCCCAGTACTCAAGGCTACAAGGGACCTATAAAAACAAGGAGAACTCCAGTTATTTCAGCTTTAAAATTTAATATGAAAGGAAATATGCAAGCATGCAAATCTTGCCTTAAAAGACCTCAATGAAGACTAAATAAATAAATATGAAAAATACACAACCATACATAGAAGTCATTATTTACAAGTGACTCAGAAAGGCTGCATGACTCACAATGGAATAAACTTAACAAAGAAAGAAAAGAAAAGAAATATTCTCAAGCATAAATTAGCTAATCAAGAAGCATAACGAATTGTATAAAATAAGACATTGTGTTTGAACACTGGAACTTTGGCTCAGTAGTCACTGAAAGTCACTGTTTATTTTTTTTCCACTGATTAAGACATTAAAGGAAAATGTGTCAAATAGCAGCTATGTTTGTTCTGATAAAACATCAATCTTCCATTGACCAAAGAGGGACACTTCGGATATATTACTAAAACACACATTTTGATTGCACATTCATAAATACACACCGGCATATTTTTGGATATAAATTAAGACAAAACTGCACTTACAGGAAACATCAGGATAACCACCATTAAAGCAATAATATAATAATAACAATAATATAGTAATAGTAATTGCATATTATACATAGAGAGTGCTATAATACATTTATCAAACCAGACAGATAACTTTGGAAGTCAAGTTTATGACACAATTTGAAAGGAAAGAAGGTTTGAGACAGTGATAAGTTTCTCATACATTTATATTGTTCCCTCCTGACATTGCTCTGTTAGGCAGGAGCATATAACAAATATAGCCCTGTCCTAATCATACTACACATCAAACCTGATCTACTGCAATATTTCAAGGCCCAGCATGTCTAATATGTTATAGAGAGCTGGGGGAGAGCTTAGTTTGGGAAGGACTCACTGTATGTAACATAGTTGACGAGGTTGAAAAAAAGACCCCAGTCCATCAAGTTCAACCTATTTGGATCTCCTGCGATCCCTCCATTATATTTGAAATTGATCCAGATAAAGCAGCTGCCAATCTGTTTCAATTGGGAATTCATCCTGACCCAATATTGTAGTCCTATTTTTCCCTGGATTCACTACTATCCTTCACTTAAATTAACGTTTGTAACCCTGGATACACTTTCCGGCTAAAAATTTGTCTAACCCTTTCTTAAACATATCAATTGAATCTCCCATCACAACCTTCCCTGGCAGTGAATTCCATATCCTGACTGCCCTTACTGTAAAGAACCCCTTCCTTTGCTGGTTGTGAAACTTCCTCTGCTCTAACCTTAGGGGGTGACCGCGTGTCCTGTGTATAGTCCTTGGGGTAAAAAGTTCCCATGAAAGTTCTTTGTATGTGGATACATTATACACTGACATATACTTTAGCAATACCAAAAAATATTTAGGGGGAAAAAAATCTACTTTATTTTAGCCTAATAGATGTCCATTCACAATCATGCACCATATGAGACACAAATAAGCACCAAACAGGTAGTATATTAAAAAAATATGCAATAGTTCTAACTTTTGACGTCAGTTTGTGGGATGTGCTTAGCGGTTGTGATATCACCTGTGCTAAAGAATCCTACCTCCCAACCACAATAATCGCCCACAGGTGCAGAGGGACCAGACTGTGCTCCTTATAGCAGAGAACATATGACCGTGCCGATACATAAAATCAAGCACAGCTATATGCAAATATAAATACTTTGCAGCTTGTAAGTATTAATCTTTTATCGAGACATAATCAATCTATGTTTTAACAAAATTTCTGTGGGTATTCATGCTAAGACTGAAAGACCAATGTCACCACTGCGGTTTATATTGGAAAATTCAAAATTAATGTTAGCACTTCTTTAAAGATACAATATTCATCAGTTTGAAGCCTATTAACTCATTTGGATCTAGTGATCTTAATGAGGCATGCTGTATTCAGTGATGTCACTGGTCAATATACAAATTAATATTGGTTCAGAAGATGAAAACACTTCAATTTTGCAAATGTGACTTTCTTAGAAGTGCAGAGTACTCAACTGTCCACTACGGTTCAAGTTACCTGCTTTACTTTGTGCACATAGAATGATAGATTAAGGTCTATTTATCAATATGTACTTAAACTGGAAACCCAGACTTGAGCCTCAAGTTTCAGATTCCCTAAAAATAAAGCCAAATAAATAAAATAAATAACTTTATTAAAAACAGGAAAAACAATGAATTTTTTTCTTGATCTCACCCAGGTACAACTCCCATTTTCTGCTATTAATAAATAGACCCCCAAATATGTGGATTCTCAATAATTTCCCCAGATTCTGAAGCAGAATAATTAAATGGCAAATATAAGACAATGAGAATTATTTCACATGTGTTGTGTGCTATCTGGAAAGTGATGACTTGCTCAACAATAGTGATTAAATCCAGAACCATCTCCTTACTTTTGGCTTCAAGTCAGGTGACAGAATCGTCAGCATTCTGTGCATGAAACAAATCAGATGGCCTGGACTTCTTGTAGAGCAGAAATCAGAGAAGACTCTGGGTATCTACTGATGCATTGTCATGTACCTTATGGATGATACAATATATACTATAGAATATGCACTTTTTATTTAGTTTTAATTTTAAGGTGTAATCTGTAACTTTAAAAAATACAGTAGCTTTCTCCTAATGGAATAAACAAATAAAAAAAAAAGCAATAAGAAAGAAAATGATGAACATGTATCATATGACAAAGAAACTTCAATCTTATGATACATAATAAATTAGGCACGATGCTAAACTATCCATACGCACAGTAATGCAGATAGCCAAATTGGAAATTTTAGACTTGAATGGATGCAAACATATTTGTTTACATAAACCAACCTCCAATTGTTATTATAGGTTATTGATATAGCACTAATCTTACTACGCAGTGTTGTGCAGAAGATATGTGATCATTCACATCAATTCCTGCCCCGCTGGGGCTTACAATCTAAATTCCAACACACACACAGGTCCATATTGTCAGAAGCCAATGAGCCATCCAGTCTGTTTGTGGACTGTGGGAGCAAACTGGAGCGCTATACCGCTTGAGCTGGTTCCCACAAAAAAAAAAGGGCACAACTATGGTGTCCCCCTGCAGCAGACTAGACGGCCTGGGCTAGAATCCACTATTAACATAAAAAGCCACAGCCCCTTGTTATAGTGGAACCAAAAGAACAGTTTAACCCCCCCAACAAAAGGTGATGGGCACACCTGGGCTTTGTGTATTGGGATAATGTAAAAATGTGGGACCCCTGGATTACAACTTTTCCACCCCATTGGTCCAAGTATAGTGTTAAGTGACCCTAAATTACCTGCCCATTAAAGAAATGCAGTATAAAAAAAGGGTAAAATTCCCCAAACACGTTTTTTTAAATAAGCGTTAATTAAACAAAACACTCCTCAATTCTCTTTATTACATGATTGTAACCCAATTGGAAATCTTGCATCAACTAATTCAATGGCAATCTTGTAATCTTTAATCCAAATCTACATAATCTGTAATCCAAAAGGGAAAGGTAAAACAGATGTTCTTCTTCTAATCCAGTTGGAAATGTTGCTACTTTGTCATTCAAAGGGAATTCTTGCTTCCCATAGATTGTAAACTTGTGAGCAAGGCGCTCTTACCTCTCTGTCTATCTGTATTACCCAGAAATTGTTGTATTACCGTGTATGTTCTCAACTGTAAAGTGCTATGGAATTTGCTGGCGCTATATATATATATATATATATATATATATATATATATATATATATATATGGGGCATTCTTGCATTATTTAATCAAGTGTCCCCACAGCAAAAGTCTACGACCCCCAGGTTGAGGGTACCGGTGTCAAGGGCCACAGTGGTCCCAGTATATTGTTAAGACCACTGCCCCTTATGCAGACATAGTAAAATAAATAAATAAATAAAAGGAACACACAAAGAATGTAATAAAAACATTCCCTGAAACCCTTGTTCTCCACTTTATTATATGGCTGTAATCCACTGGAAATTCTGGCATCTCCTAAACTCTTAATCCAGAAGGGAAAAGCCAACCAGTTTTTTTTCCTTTTAATCCAATCGTAAACCCATGACAGATCTTCTTTTATTCCAAATGGTAATCCAAGTGAGATCTTCTCTTTCTGTAATCCACCGATAATAAAACAGACCCCAGAAATATGAGCGTGAACTCAACTGACCAGGACTCCACTTAGCCTCTCAGCCAATCACAAGCGGTTTCCCATGCTAGCCGTAATGTGATATGCTGATGGTGAGGGGACTCATTGCTTTGATCACACAGACACAGCAATTCAGTGAATGTTCTTTGCTGGAATTTCATTCATTCTACGTTCCATTCAGTGGAGTTTCTACATGTAAGTACTGTGCTGATATGCTTTTAGCGAACAGAAATGGAACAAGCCACCTGCCAAACAATTACACAGAACGCATTGTATAGAATAGGTTTTATTTTAACAGATGTTTGCATGCTTTGCACTTGCATTAAAAAGGCAAGTCATGCGCATAGTTTAAACACAATTTGTAATGTTATTTTGCAGCACTAATAGCAGCAATAAATTTATTTCACATGTGTAAAGTGTTTTATATAATTTGTCTCTATTTTGAGATAATTCTTATGGCTTTGTAACCTTTTTTTTAATTTAAATCTCTCTCTTATCTGCGCCAATGGTTCTCAATGTCACCCAGCGCCATTTCATATATTTTAAAGAAACCGTCGGAAAACTCTAAAGCGATCACGACTCACAAAATACTCTTTGTTTAGTGAGCAGCAGGACTCATTATGGGTGTAACTACTAAAAATACATTTATCATGTTCCTACAATTGACTATATTTGTCTTTGCAAACCTACGCTCCTTGGGTCACATTGCTAGCAATAAAACTAACACTAGAACTATTTCAGGAAGATCTTCTAACCACAAAGGTCAGAAAGAAAAGTAGCAAGGCCGCGGACTGCAGTTTGTAATAACACGAGTAACAATGAACCAACTGATAATGACTGTATCCGAGTGTTCCAGATTCTACCACCTGTTAAAAGATCAAGGATGAATCTCATCAAAACCCACAGTGTAAGTACAGAAATGGACACACAGCTGGATCATTTTGCAATAAGTTGTGTATTCCCCTAAGAGGTCACAGTCTTTTTTTTTTTTCTACATTTCTTTATAAATAACCTTCCTTCTATCTAGAACTTAAACTTCTTTAGATTGTGGCTCTCGCAGGGTGGGCTTGCCTTGGAGAGAACATCATTTTTGTTCCAGTAACAACTACCGTACAACGAGATGTACACAGAAGACAGGAAGTGTGTGCGTTTTATCTTCCTCAAAGCAGGCCACCTAAGTGAAGTGGAGGCAGAACACAATATCATCTTGTATTAGGTGGAGGACGCCAGCTCACGCTGGGATTATAAGTCCGGCTTCCTGAGGATGAATAGACTGCTCGCTTGTCGAGTGAGTGTTTCTCCTTCTCCTTTCTGTTCTCCGGCCAGCTCTCTTTGAATACAAATCTTCCATGTATTCAGCACAAAAAAAAAAGAAAAAAGAAAAACAAAACGTCCACATGTCTTCAGACAAGGGAAGTCTTGGCAGATGGAGCTGTAATTCGGTCCGAGCATTTTTCTTATAACACTGATCTGTATCAGGTCTGTTGAAGGTAATTCAGAGTCGACAAAAGTCGCATGTCAAAAGTTATTCCAATAACTATTGTACATACCAAGCTAAATAAATACACTTAAATGACAAACAGATCTCCACGGCAAAGAAAAAACATGAATTCCTGTTTCAGTAAGAAATCGGTGATATAAAAAGATCTCCCAAACCGCTCGGCGTAGCCAACGTTTCCTTATAATCATTGCAGGTTCCTTTCTTAGCCGCACCTGCCAAACTCAGCCTGGAAAAAAAACTCGGAGTACAAGAAACCGAGCCATCCAAGATTTGATTTTCTTTTGTTTAACTTCCTCCTGAAAAGGCAAAGATGGTATCTCGGACTTTATGGAAAAGTGATTCTTGATTGGTGCTGATGCAATCTGCAAAATCAATCCATTACATTTTGGATGAGGATTCAAAAACATATTAAGTAGTATGCTGGAATTATTATTATTTTTTTCTCCAACGGCAACATTTCTCTACTGAATAGAACTGGGCTACGCCAATAACACGTGTGTTTCTCGCTTAACGTGGTTAGGGTAGGTTAAATCTAAACCTAAAACTGCACTGGAGGGAAGCAGTGATGACAGTCTTTGGTTTTCAAGACATGAATCTAGCAGAGCAGAGCCGTACTTGTTAAATCACACTCTTTGACCTTTGTCAAGATTAATTCTCCTTTCAGTAGTTATGGCTGCTTACAACAGAGGAAAACATGAACACACTTTACAACTTAGGGCCTCATTTAGAATTAGGAGATAAAGGGTGAAAATTTGCTCCAGGAAAACCATGTTGCTATGCAAGGGGTGCAAATTCAACTGCAGGAAAAATACTGGCTGCTTTTGCATGGGGTACACAAATACCGGACAGCTTTTTTAACACTTCCATCTAGAGCTGAGCTAGGACATGCCCCCCATCCCACTATAAATCAGTCCACACATTTAAAATCTGTCCTGCCCTGTAAAGCAAAATGGTTTTGCCAACGGCGGATCCAGAGGGGATCAGTCTGCCTGCAGCCGCACACTATATATATGTGTGTGTCTTGCAGCCGAGAGGCAGACAGGGGATCCTGGCCGGCCACACTGATTGTGTTTTAAACACAATAAGAGTTGCCCGGTAGCATCCTCTGCCTTCTCGGCTGCAAGACACACGTATATAGTGTGCGGCTGCAGGCAGACCGCCCCTGCTAGGAGTGATAGAGGTGACGGGGCAGTAAATGGTAATAATTGTTAGTGTGCACTACACTAACATACTAAGGCTTCCCAGTCTGTACTTTCCATATAGGGCTTTATACACAGACTTAGAACGTTTGGGCTTCATTATCCTTTATAAAGCACCAACATATTCTGCACATATCGGTAATAAGGGATATTTAGTGAAACAAGTGGTGAGAGAGACTTGCTTGCAAGAGATTACAATCAAAAGGAGATGATCAACACCAACCACTAATTACTGTCAATAAACATAATGGAAGAGGGAATGTTGGACAGAGGGGCTATGGGCATGTCAGGTTGAGTACAGTTACTAACTTAGAGTGTAGTCAATCACAACTCCTAGAAGCAACAAAACTAAAGAGAGCTCTAAAGAAATCCCAAATACATTCAAACACATAAATGTTACAAACCACAATTTCGCTGGTTGTCCTCACTAAAGTTTCACAATTTTTCGACCGTCTTAGTTTTGGTTTAGACGGAGAAGTGTTGACAGCTCTGTGCATATGGCCAGTGCATTCCCTGTTAAACAGTAGTTATAGGATACTCTAGATAAGTGTTGAGTCCCGGATTCCTAATGTCAGTAGCAGCTCAGCCCAAAATACAGGACAAACACCACCGTCGGAACTGAAAGACCCTCCAAGACTTTCTTTTGCTACTTACTTATGGATAGTGTAGCTCACAAGAAATAATGACTTATTGTAGATTGCAAGTGTCTAAGGTCCAATAAAAAAAGTGATGTTTTCATATCTGCCTCTTAGAGAAAAAACAGAGAGAGAAATTCAAATAACTCAAACTAATCGAGGCCACAAAATCTCCTCCTTTGTAATATTGGAACCAGTTGCGAAACCACAAGAATTCAAGTGCAGGAAATCATGATTTTATAACATTTTAATGTGATCTACTCCTGGGAACTAGAGCTAACCGAATGTGATTTCTGTTCAGGAAGCATTCCAGTGTATCGCTGCTGTACATTGAAATGTAGGGTACAGCTGCAGATATTTCACCTGTACTGCCCCACTGGTATTGTGGTTACTGTGTTGCATCAAGATTGCCTTCCTGTCCGGAAAGCCCTCTAAGTACAAACAAGATTCCCGGCCCAGGTTTTCTTTTCCCCTGGTATTTTAACACGGTAATTTAAGAGCCCTGAGAAATACTTTTTAACCTTTTCAATGAAATATGTAACTATTTTTCTTTATTACAGTCTCATGGTTTGGTTTTTTGTTTTAGTCCCCCCACCCCTTATTTGCAGTAATAATATAAAATGTGACCCAGGATTATCAGTTGATCGGGACAGTGGTGAGCGCAGCAACGTGCAGGTGTGCAAAGTAAAAACGGACAAGACTTTTCTTTTTACTCTGTAAATCTCATTTAGAAACAAAACTTAGAATCTTAATTACGATATATAAGGATCTGGATTACAAGGAATGTTAAAAGGTTTACAGACAAAAACTTTAAAAGATAAAAAAAGCAACATTTATTACAATGATTTAGCAATTTAGCAGTAACTTTGGTAGTCCAGTTGATACTGTTTCGTACAACTGTATACTTGTGTGCAGATCATTATGATGAAAACACACATTGAGATTTGGATAATTACTGAGCTACCAGATCAGTGAGCAATGTGTCTGTCAGGGTGAACAATGAACAAGGTGATATAGGTTATTGTTTGACCTAGATATCCACCTCATCCAATCACAATGGATTCTGTGGGATATGATTGGGCATGGATATTTTGACAGCTACTCAATTCTACTCCTTTGTATTTTCTACTGTACTTTAATAATTCGTTACCGTAAGCGTTAGATCTAATGTGTGTTCAACACAAGACAATAAAAACGATACAATAAAAAAATAATGTAGTTTAGGGTTTTAAATGCACCTTTCCTTATTTTAAATATATTACATTTTTTTATTGTTTTAATATTTAAAATAAGAAAAAGCACATTCAATACCCTAAACTACAATTTTTTACTGTTTTTAAAAATAAAAGTCTTGTGATGTAACAGTGAGTTAGAATGAATATAAACACAGCTATAGGTATTAAGATGTATAAAAAAATTAGTAAGTAATTAGTCTACGCCTCATTTTAATTAGTCATATAACGTTACTTTTACTACCATTTATGTAAAACAGCAAAGCACCTGTTAGGAGCCCATTAGCTTGAATTTCCATTACTTGCAGGAAAAGTTTTATGCTTTAAACAATTATATATAACATTTACCACATATTATTCAAAAGCTAAAATAGATTTTTCTCTGAAAAAAAAAAATAGATACCAAAATATGTTTTTGTAGCATACAGCATTTTGGAATAAACACTGGTATATCTTATATCGGAGGAAAGTGTTTTTTATTTGGTTAGACATGGATGAAGAAATAGATAGTCAGGTTATATAAACTATAAACAATAATCTGCATTATTTATGTAAATGAGGTACAGCAATGATATGTGAGATTGCAGAGTACACTGTATATTTATTGGTGGAAAGAAAAATAAAAAGTAGGGTAGAAAAGTGTGTTGGGGGGGGGGGGGGGGGGGATTTAGTCACCTTTTCCATACAGTAATATGTAACAAAATAATTTACCATGTTGGCTACACACTGCCCAAGCCAAAAGCGACTTATCTCTCCAAAAACATACTAGTAGGTTACTTGGCTGCTATTAAATTGACTTTAGTCTCTCTCAGAGTGTGTGTGTGTTAGGGGATTTAGACTGTAAGCCCCAATGGGGCAGGGACTGATGTGAGTGAGCTCTCTGTACAGCACTGCGGAATTAGTGGAGCTATATAAATGATGGTGATGATGTAAGAAAGAGAGAAGTTGACCTATTTGAGGTACAACACTAAGACAGTAATGGGTAATAAGAGGCCCTAGGGCCTTCAC